>NC_064290.1:32964421-33096455 GCF_019186545.1 Solanum stenotomum | reverse complement strand
CAGCAGCGACAAGCTGCTTGAAGAAGATAGTTGCCTTTATGTTTTTTTTTGGTGTTTTTCATTTATTTATTTTTTAAAATTTTAATTGTTTTTTTCATATAAATTTCAGACACTTTCTTTAAAACGCGTGGAATCACGCATCATTCCAAGTCAGCAATATCAATGCCACATGTGCTCAGTCAATGGTTAGAGGTGTTTAATATATTATGTTTCAGCGAGTTTAAGGGTTCGGTTGACAAAGTCGTAATTATAAGGGTCTAACATACAAACGGAGTCAAGTACAAGGGTCTCCCAGACCATTCCGCCTTCTTTTAAATTCTCCAAATTTGTTCCATGTAATTTGATGATTTCACAAACTAATTTTTTTTTCTCCATGTTTGATTTGCAATTTTGGGTTGATTTTTTTCCCGATATTTTTTTAATGTAGTTTGTTGATTGACCTCATGAACTATTTGTTTTCTTTTTTTAAAATAAGTTTCATCTATTTGAACAATTTAAGTAGTCTTAAATCTACGTTAAGTTTAAGGTATATTTGACCAACAAAAAAATAGCAATATATCGTGCTATCAAGGATAGTTGCACATCACACCTCAAAATTAATAATATTTTTTTTTATATTTTAGTATTTAACTTGACTAGTTAAATGAAATAGAAAATCTCATAATAACCCAAGGGTATATTTGACCAACAAAAAAAATAGCAATATACCGTGCTATCAAGGATAGTTGCACATCACACCTCAAAATTAATAATATTTTTTTTTTATATTTTAGTATTTAACTTGACTAGTTAAATGAAATAGAAAATCTCATAATAACCCAAGGGTATAGGAAAGAAGTTTTTTCTAGAGTCTTAAACCAAGCATAAAATTAGGTGAGAAGCAATGAACCAAACACTTGATAAAAATCAATCCCTGCATTACTAAACCCTGCATTACTAATCTCTGCATTACTAATCCATGCGTTAGCAATTCCTGCGTTATGCATCTTTGTACCAAACGACCCCTTAGAGTATTATTCCAGTCTCATCTTCGCATACCAAGTTTATGTTACTACGATCGAATTGAGTTGTCAAAAGTTGCTAAAAAGGATGTGAAAAGGTGTGGATTGACGTGAGGTGGTGGATTTAAAGATGTTTTTTGGGACTAAAGTTGGTTGGAAACGGTGTACTGCCAGAAATCTACAGAGGAATTTCTTTCTCTACTCTTCCCGTAACTGTAAAAAATATAGCATGATGAACATTCTAGAACTACGAAATACATGGTAGATATGGCAGTTCAACTACAAAAAGCCACTCCAATGTATGAAAAGAAATGGATAATTTTAGAGAAATTTTGGAGCAGACATGTTACAGGAGGTACATGGTTAAGTAATTTTAAAAATGACAGAAAGCATTACTCCCGCTGTCAATTTATGTCACTTAATTTCCTTTTTAGTCAATCCCAAAAAGAATGACACATTTCTATATTAAGTTATAATTTAACTTTAAAATGTCTATTTTACCCTTAATGAAATGATTTATAGTCACATAAATTTCTATCATTCATTTTAGACCACAAGTTTTAAAATTCTTCGTTTCTTTCTTAAACTCCGTGCCGAGTCAAACTACCTCATATAAAATGGGACAGAGGGAGTATGTCATAAAAGAATATTGCCACCAAAACTTTCACTAGCAGATAGAATAAGGCACACCCCTTGTCCCCTCCGAGGGGGATTTATGAGGACTTATAGATTATTAGACAATATCTAACAAAAAAAAGAGAGCCTCACAGGAAAAAGGCACATCTCAAATCAGAATTATAGCGTAGGAACAGCAGAATGTTACCTTGTGGGCATATTCCACATAGTTTTCATGAAAAAGCTTGAAATATTGATGAAGGGTTGATCGGCCTTCAATTGAATCTGCAGCAACTGAGCGCAAATGAGGTGATGAAGGGGGCAAAAGAACTACCCTGGGCCCAGTAAGGAGCTCTTTGCTTATGAGAGTAGAATCTGTATCTTTTAGCACTTCTGCTGCACCTATGAGTTTGTCAACCTTATTAATAATTGGGGGAAGAAGTGCATTCCAAGTCTCCATCTCAACCACTATACACTCATTAGAAGGGGTAAGACCCACAATCCATGAATCTCCAAAAGAATCTGGTAGAGCCAAGAAACCAGAAAGAGGGATCGCTGAGGATGCTTCTCCTTGGAAAGTGCTAAGAACAGGATGCACAGAGGGACTTCTCATCATGTCTTCTTTGCCACGAGTCTGATTAGTGAAAGGGAAAAAGTGCAACACTACTGAATCAACTCCTCCTTCATGAAGGCAATAAATTCTTTCTGAAATAATGGAATCAAGAAACATTGATAAAACAAAACTGCTCCTTCTGGGCAGAGCTAAATCCACAATAGCCAACCTCAAAAGAGGAGGTGGATGCCCCAACCATAAAGTATGATCTAGTGGCAGATCAAGCTTCAAAATGGAGGTGTCACTTGACAATGACTCGCAAATCATTGCAAGGCCAACTATTCTATCAGTTGAATCCAGACATACCCGAGGTGGACTACCAACCTTCCAGACAGGCTTTACTTCATCAGCTAAAGCATTTATCCGCAACTGCCCCCTACTCCAAGCAGTTACTAGGATAGAATCTTTGCTAACTAAATCATAAAGAAAACTGACAGCACGCCCTTCACAAACTGGAGGATGAACTGAGTCATCTTCAACACCATGACTTACTTTACGTAAAGGTCCCTGCAAGTGAAGCCAGTGTTACAAAACATAAGGTGTTACATAGTTGGAAAGAGAATCAAGCAAGCTATCTCTTCTGGAAAACAGCTCCATAATATAACCAAAACATAAACCAGCACACAAAAGTGTTTTGTAATGACTGAAAATAACCTCGTTTCCTTCATAAAGAGAAACAAGAACAGCAGTGCAGCTAAACTTAGATGTCACCGTGTAAAATTGCAATTTCACGTACACTTTCTCCCTTCAAGAAACAGAAAAAAGGAGAATGCAGTGCTCATCTAATCAAGCTTATAGTGGTATTTGTTTCAGCATAAAAAGGATAAGAAAGAGAACTGGAATGAGGCCCCTCTGCACACATAAATGGAAGTTCAGCGGATTTCTTTCTGAGGAGATGCATGAAAGAGAGTTATTTCTGTTGAAATAAGTCTCAATTGGTTTCACCATGTTTTCCACCACAACTTGTAGTCTAAAGTTTCTAAAACTTGTCCAAGTCTGGACTCCTTCGCCAATACACTAGTAACTAAGACAGAATAAGAGTATCTCATCCAACAAGACAATGTGTTAGTCAAAAAATTCAATGCACTAGGTAATAAGGACAGACGGGAAAGACTTTTTACTGTATCTTGCTTCTTTCTAGCGCGATCTAGTCGGAAACCAATGCAAATATATTTTTCTCCCGTGTATGTTCAACTGAAGGGTAGACAACTATTTTGTCCTCTTTTCCTATATGCATCAATATCAATAAATCTTCTGTTTTTTAACAATATTACAACTTGCAACATTTAATACTGCCATGTTACTATCATCGTTTATCCCAATTTAAAAAAGGGGGCAGGCAGATAGAAGCCTTCTTCCTTCATATTCTGAAACTCAAATTAATGTTGGTTTGTGAAGAAGTTCAAGGTAAATGGTGCCCGATGAAGTCCATCTAGTGACTGCTATATCTAACATGCATGGTAAACACAACAATAATATTGAAAAAAATAGTTTTGATTGTGTTAATTAATTAGCACAACTTTAGGGAACTTTATTTTTTCTTTTCCTAGAATAATTATAGGAATAGAATATTTTCTATTATTGAATTTGACTTCTTTCCTTAATTAGTTAGGATTCATTTACTTAAATACCCTTCTCATACAATGATATGATATACTGAAATACAAAGAAGCCTTTTCTTCTTACTCAAATTCAACATGGTATCAAAGTCCTTGCTGCCTTTTGAGGTGAGTTTTTCTCCCTCCCAGCAAAAAACAAACAAAAAAAAAAGGGAGGGGGGGTCACCAATGGCTACTCCCTAATATTTTAGAGATTATCTTGCTTCTTGTTAATTTCAAGCCTACCCACCAAGTTTCAGATTTTTCTGATAACCGGAGTTAGGGTTCCATCAAAGCAGAGCTGGTTTTCTGACGAGACTGATCTATCCAACGATTTTCTTTGGTTTTTCTTCTTTTGTGGGGGACACAAAGCAATAGATAATAATTCTCTTACAAAAACCAATGTTATGAAATTATATGGGGCGTATCGTGCTTAATCAAGGTTTTGTTTGCTCTATATTAAATTTAGAAAATTGCTTTGGTTATATTAATGGAGAGCAGAACCAACCTACTGCATTTGATAATGGTCTATGGGATTCCGATAATTCACTTGTTAGGGCATAACTTTCAAATGCTATGCACCCACAAATCTCTAAGCAATATTCATTGGGATAGGGAGTAATAGATATTTAGGAAATTAATAGATTTTTAGGAAATTACGGTATATGAAGAATGGGTGGTAATATCAGCTTATCAGGTGTACAGACAACCGAATATGTTCCAAAGGTAGTGGGGTTAGAGAGTCATTGGCTATTCCGACATAAATCCCTTTGGAACTAGAAGAGTAGTTTTGTAAGCCTTAGAAGAGCCTGTCACGTGTCAATACGCACCAAACTCAACGATTGAAGAATTGAGGTGAGCAGTACAGGCAACTAGTTACATATATTAGATGTGGCAAACTTTCGAATACTATGCACCCCCAAATCTCTAAGCAATTTATCCAGCACACTTTTGATACTTGCTTTCAGTCATTTCATAAGATGATTTGTAGTTAATTTGAGGCTAAGATAAAAATCTTGCAAACTGACAATGGCATAGAATACATGGAAAATTGGTGCTTATTTAAAGTTTAATGGGATAATCCATCAAACTTTGTCCCTAAGCTAGTGCACAAAATATGACTGAGGAAAATTAGGCATGTGTTAGAAGTGACAAGATCTCTTATGTTTACCATGACTCTACCAAAAAAAATCTACTAGGGGATGTCCTTCTAGTTGTTGCCTATCTGATCAGCAGAATGCAACTTAATACCCTTAGGGGTCGTTCGGTAAGGAGTATTAGGAGAAATAGTCTACGTATTATGTATGGTATTATTTAGTACTATATTTGGTAGGAATTTTGTGCCTATGTATAACTAATCCATGCACCCTACATGGTATTATAGGATGTATTACTAATACCTTCCATTTGGTGGTATTAGTAATACATAGGATTTAATACCAAAGTATCCCTCAAATCATTTTGTTTATTTTCTTGATTTTATATTTTATATTTTATATTTGTACTACTAAAATTATTTAAATAAATTATCTTGCAAATTTCATTATTTAGAGAGAGTTATTTGTTGCTAAATAAATCCAATATGAATCAATATAATATTTGAAATATGAGTTGTTTAACATTTACTAATAAAAAAGGAAAATATATCACCACATGACGTGTATATATATATATATATATATATATATATATATGTGTGTGTGTGTGTGTGTGTGTGTGTGGCTTTCTAATTATTTATATTTTGAATAATTTATAAAATTGCATACATATTAAAACTACAACTTGCAATTTTTATGTGTAAATGTATCTGGTTTATTCAATTTCACTATTATTTACCCTCTTTTTTAAGCCTACTCGGGTTCTCAAAGTTAATTGGAGGAAGAGAAGCATATTCCCAGTCAAGAGGGTGCAACAGATTGAAGTTCTTGCAAATATTTTGAAGTGCAAAGTAGAAGATTTGCCAACAATCTACTCAGGCATGCCCTGGGGATCCAAACACAAAGCAATAAAAATCTGGGATGGCATAATTGAGAAGTATGAGAAAAAACAGGCCATATGGAAATGGAAATCTCAATTTCTCTCTCTAAGAGGAAGAGTCATTCTGATTAACTCAGTACTAGATTCTATGCCAACTTATGTGATGTCTTTGTTCTCTATAGCTGGAAAGGTGGTCAAAGTATTGGATGCCTTGAGAAGGGGTTTAACTTGGTAAAATGGATTGTAGTTCAGAAAAGCAGAAAAATAGAGGCTTGGGAGTGAGACTCTTAAAACTGCAGAACAAGAGTCTGCTATCAAGATAGGTCTAGAGGTATGATCAGGAGGACCAGGCTCTATGGAAGGAGGTAATTCACTACAAGTATGGGCAAGAAGGTCACTGGTGCACAAATGAAGGGAGTGATACATATGGAGATCAGGTGTGGAGGATCATCAGAAATTATTGGATGGACCTCAAGAACAACACAAAGCTTCCAGTGGGCAGGTGGGACAAGATCAAGTTTTGGGTAGATGATTGTTGTGGACAAGGGATCTTAAAGAACCTATTCTTTAGACTCCTCTCAATCTGTTCCAATCCTGACAAGCGGGTCTCCACAGGGATGGAACCTTGTCTTTAGAAGACTGCTAAATGATTGGGAAATTGATGAGGTGGTGGAAATTGTTGAAACAAAATGGTGGATTACCTGATACTAAGCTAGAACCAGACAGATTGGTATGGGAACACCACAAGGATGAGGAGTTCACTGTAAACAGATAATATATCTGAGGAGTATTAGGAAGTGCATGTAGAACTACAAGCCCATGGAAAGAAATCTGGATAAGTGACTCCAACCAAAGTGAAAAAGCTTCACTTGGCTGGTAGCCAGAAGAGCCTGTCTGACTCATGAGGTACTGTAGAGGAGGGGTACCAACACAGCCTCTGGGTGTTTTCTGTGCAAAGAGGCTCTGGAGACCAACAAGCACCTGTTTCTCCACTGCATTGTTGACAAGGTGTTCTCTGTGCATAGAGGATCTGGAGACCAACAAGCACCTGTTTCTCCACTGCAAGATAACAGCGCAGGTCTGGGCTTTATTTACCAGCATAGCAAGTGTAAACTGGACTACTGAACTGTGCCCAAACACTCAGGATATTAATTAAGTTGTTGGATTAGAAAGGGAGGTAGCAAGAGTCAGAAGAGGTGGGGGTGAACAGTTTCAGCATGCATCTGGTGGAATATCTGGAAAGAAAGAAATCAAATATTTTTGAGAAAATAGAGAAATGCCTCCCTTACCTACTATCGAATTCTCAACTACACACTTATACTTTGCAGGGGTCCTATTACCCCACTGGATTTTTTAAAAACTAGATACATACAACCCTAAAACTAGACAACCACATTCTCAACATGTAGTGATGCACACTTGCTGCCAGCTGTCATTTTTTATTATTTATATTTATTTTTCTCTCTTTATCCCCTTTTTGATTAATTACAAAAAGATCTTTATTCTTTTTATCGTTCTTCTTCTTTTCCCTTTTGTTTTCCATTCCCTTCTTCCAAAGCAATCACCCACGAAAAAAAAATCGAAGCTATTTTTATTATCATTTTTTCATCACCTTATAGCATCCTTAAGTCACCTTGACGAGCTTGATTACTCATCTCTTTTGAATTATTTTATTATGTTATTTCTTTGTCTCCATGACACCAAATTTGTAATATTTTATTACGGGTTGTCAATGGTTAAATTCTTAGGTCTTCACCAAACAAAAATAGAGATTGAAGATAAGATCTGATAATTGATGTATACTACTGACCCAAAATCGATGAGAAGGTAGAATAATGGAGTTGATATTTTGAACTAATTTGAGATTGATAAAAATGAAAAAAAGATGGATGATGACCTAGATCATATACCCAAAACTCATGTTTAGTTTGCTGTATGAAATCCATGATCGAAAAAAATTATTTTACAGTCATAATTGTTTTAGCTGAATGGATTTCTCCGTTAATCAAAATAAAAATCTAGTAATAGAATGAATTTTTCTGATGGAAGGTGTTTAATAAATCTATTCTTTTTTTTTTGTTTTGAGTCCAATCTTTCTTCTTCTGTTGTTTTTATTTTGGTCTGTACTCTTTGAAGCAAATTGTAAAGAAAATATTAGAAGATGGATAAAAAAAGATGTGGTTAGTGTAGTGATGGTGGTTCAAGGTGGAGGAAATGGTGGTGGGGTAAATGTCGAGTAAGGAGAAAGAGAGGGGAAAAAAAGAAAAAGAAACAAAAAACTTGAAGAGAAAAGTAAAAAAAAAATATTTAACAAAAAGTCAAATTAAAATGTTATTAAAATATTTTTTATCAATTCTTTTGACTTCCACATGCCTCCAAGAGAGTGAGGACACTCTTTGTGCCATGTCAACATCTAGGGGTGTAATTATTCCATTTTAAAATAGTCTAAGGAGTAATAGGACTCCCGTAAAGCATAAGTGTGTAGCTGGAAATTCAATAACAAGTTGAGGGGGCATTTGACTATTTTCTCAAGATTTTTTTAAGGGAAAGAATGTACTATAAAAAAGATTAAGTGGAAAGCAATCACTTCTGTATTGGTGTAAAGAATAGGAGATCCAGTTACTGAATTTTATAGGATCTTTGTAAGTATTTATGTCTTTTCTTTTCTCTTGTAACAACTTTTTGGAGGTGGCCAACATAGCCCTTAATGCTGAGGAATATTAAAGTTACCAGTTCCCAAAAAAAGGACTTTTAATACTTAAGTTTTCCAAGTTCGATCGTGTGACATCTTTGCTCCATCTTAGGAGATGTTAATTGTGTTAATTAATTATCATGATTTTAGGAGACTTTATTTTTCCTTTTCCCGGTGTAATTAAAAGAACAATTTTTTTCTTAATTAAGTCAAGATTCGCTTGTATAAATACCCCTTCTCATGGAACATAAAAATATATATTGAAAGACATAAATGTCTTCTCTTCTTTCTCAAATTCTACAAATAGAATTCATTCCGTGAACATAAAGTTAAAATCAAATAGTTTGTTTCCCCTGTAAGAAACGACAGTGTGCTGCACAGTATTTCAATTTTCAACAATCTGACAGTTCACATTCATGAATATTCACATGTGGCATCGTCTAACAAGAGAAAGAAGAAAAGAATTAATGAAAACAAAATCAAGAAAATAATCACCGTAAGTTAAAAGTGTACCTGTAATGAGATTGAAGCATCAAATAAAGCATAAGGTTGAGCTCTAAGAACAGCAGCATTTTCTGCATGAACTTCTTTCCGAGTTAGTTCAGGAAATGTTGCTCCCAACCAAGAGATTGCCAAATTTGAGTTTTTCACAGCTTTTGAATTCGCTGATTTCAGACCAAACATGTGAGCATCACTATATAACTCCAGTACAGATTCCCATTTGTACACACTGTTCCAATAGAAAGAAGCTACTTTGGTGAGATTAAGTGAAGTATTACGACCTGCCACTTGCACGGGCCAAAAATAGCAGCATAGGGCATAAGGAGAAACATATGCAAATTAGAAGTCTTGAGGAGAATATGAAAATGAGACACATGGGAGGAGGAATAATTGCTCTTAGGGAAAGGTAATAGTCTATGAGATCTCTTATATAGACACACACGAGTATCAAAAAATTAGGAAATTAAACTATAAGTTGATCAAGTTTACAAGTGAACAAAAATAAGAAAATGCCAGAAGCATTATGGAAAAAGATATTTTGTCTTTTTGTCAGCTAATAGAAGTAAAGACCTTAAGAAAATTCATATCACTTCACAACCATCATATTTAAATTTCTGTTCATAAGCATCTCCTAACAAAACCTCAAGATTAGCAGCATTATGATCTCTGGCAAATTACCTTCCAAATGGAACAACAGGATAGAGGATGTAAACTGAGCCATCACTAAACGAGACGAAAACCTGCATAAAATAATATAATTACTCAACTTTCACATACAAAGCTAATGACAGTAAAACCACTTGATCATAACCACCACTGCCAGGAGATGGATTTTAGAAATAGACATTAAATTTGCTTACTCTATATAGTGATACACTAGTTCCATATATTGTTATCACCAAACATATCAATGCAGCTACGATTCATAAACTATTATCATGCTATTTCTTTTAATTTTTATCATCCAACATATTCACACAGTGTAAAGATCATGATTCACTTATGAAGTCTATTCTTTCAAGTCCCCAAAGTTTGTCAACAGAGCATCACCACAGTATACCTGAGCTTATAAGCACTATGTCTATGATATAACGGAAAGGTGGTAAAAAATTACTCCCTCCGTCCCATTTTATGTGACACTTTTCGGATTTTGAGATTCAAACAAGTCTAACTTTGACCGTAAATTTTTCATAGATCTTTTAAACATTTTGAATTATCAATTGTTGTGACTTATAGTACTTTTTACGTAGTTTACAAATATATAAATTTCATTTAAAAAAAATTGAAGATTTCATGCGCAAATTTCCGATCAAACTTAAATTGTTTGACTCTTGAAAAACGAAAAGTGCCACATAAATTGGGACAAAAGGAGTAAAATAAGAATGACTCAATTTTTTGGCACAATTGAAGTAGTTAGTGGGCTTCAGATAGGAGAAGATGTGTTATGGTGGCTGGGCAGTAACAATGGTTCCTTCAAAGTTAGTGCAGCTTACAGAATGATGAACCATTTTTTTTTAACTTGGAAACTTTACATAATGATGAACCATTCCAATCAACAAATCAACTACTGGCCTTGAAAGATCATTTGGAAAACTAAATTACGACACAAAGTAACTTGTTTTACGTGGGTTTTGGCGAAGGAAACAGTCCTTAGACAGGACAATTTGATGAGAAGAGGGAACCATTTATGCTCCAGATGTTTCTTCTGTGGGGAAAAGGCAGAGACAGTTAATCCTCTATTTCTCCATTGCAAGGTTACAGGACAGATTTGGAGAATATTTTTAAACCTTAAGGCATATCTTGGACTATGCCTGGTAAGGTTTCAGAGGCACTCAAGAGCTGGCAGGAAGTAGGTGCAAGCAAATTTAATCAATTATGAATATAATAGAAAGGAATAATTTGAAATAAAAAACCTGCATGATAAAGAATATGACTACATATGTGCACGATGAAATAATAAAAAACTACGAAATTTTAATTTTATATATACTTAAAAATATAGAAATAATTGAATTAAGAAGAATAATATGAAAAAAAATATTTAATGATAACGAATCAGAAGATATATTAAACCAAGAATGGTATGAAATAGACCTACATGATTTAGACCTCGAAAAAATAGAATGGTATGATTTAGAAATAAATTCAGATTAAAATGAACTATGAATATTTACGATATTGGATAGAATTTATGGAAGATATAAAACTATTAGAACAATTAATGGAGGAAAATTTATATATGTACCAAAGAACCCAAGATATATTATATCTAGAATATATCATAAATAATATTAATGAAATACTCAGATTAAAACAACTATCGGAAGAATATTACAATAAATATTATTACATTTTACCATGAATTTCTCAACTGCGAGTTCCGCTACGAAAAATGGTATCACCTACCACATTACCACCTACCACACTACCAAAAATATGAATTCATCAACTATCAATTCCGCACCCCCGAAAAATGGTATCAGAGCTATGGATAAAAAGAAATATAAGAAGAAACATAATAGTAGAAAGTTAAGAAAAATAAGAAGAAAATTAAATAAATTGTATCCGAAATATAAACGACTTAATATCACAAAAATTGATAACGAAAAATTAGATCAATTAATAGATAATATATCTAAAATAGAATATAAACATATTCAATATTTAAAAATACAATGAATAATGAGAATAACGAATATAGACAAAAACTTACTGAAATAATTATAGCAAAAAGACAAGAATTAGCACATAGGCAAAGTAGACTTAACAGTAATATATTTGCAGGAACTTGTAAAAAATCTATAGTAGCACAAAGGAAAACTATTTCATATCTACAAATACAAATAGAAAGTTTAGAATATAAACTTCAACACAATCTATAAATGAATAAGGAAGAATATGTCATAGACGAAAAAATATATGAAAAATATTAAGGATTAAAAATAAAGATAATATTTTCTAATCTAGGAAGAAGATACAAGAAAATAGGTAACAATATAAGTTTAATGTTAGAAAAAAAACGGTAAAACTAGAAGATAATTTAACTGCTATAATAAGAATAACAAAAGAAAATGAAGAAATAGATAGAAAAACAGAAATTGAAAAAATAAAACAACAAACAAAAAAGGAAGTACAACAGTTAGAAGTTGTAAAAAATATTAAAATAATAGAACTAGAAAAAGAGCTGACAATGTTAAAAGAAATGTATGAAATAAAACAAAAAGAAAAAGAACGAAAAATAAAATTAGCAAATGAGATAATTAAATTTTAAAAAAAAATTGCACTTAGAAGATGAATTAGAAGAAAAAAAAGAAAATAACCAAGATAATCTACCTGAAAGAAATAAATAATGATGATCTAGATGAACAACATTCGAAAACAAGCGAAACATATATGAAACATTTAGCAAACATAGATAATACAAAGAATTTAGAAGTAAATACAGGAGACGTAGACATGGATGAAAAACCTAGCACATCAGGAGTAAAAAATCCAAAAAATTTGAATCCAAAATATTATAATGAAAACTATGGACAATATGATAGAGAAAAAACTATACGGGATAAAAGATTAAATAAAAAATAGACGCCTAAACCAATACCTGAACAACATAATTTTTTAGATTTAGACTGTGTAGCAGATATAAATATAACAATCCAATTATGGATGTGATATATATCAAAACAATTAATAGATAACAAAATAGTAATAACAGAAACACCAGGATATATAGAAAGAACACTTATAGGAACAGTAAAATTATGACTACAAAATTTATCAGATGAAAGTTTACAAGCTCTAAGAAGTAATAAAAAATTTGATGGTGAAATAGCTACTACAACTATGGAAATATTATATAAATACGAAACAGCTATAAGGAATGAATTTAGTAGTATAACAACAGAAGTAGAAGAACAAAATAAAGAAAAAATCATAAACCGGAATCTAATGACAAAATTAACAATATGTAACATGTGTTATACATGTGCATTTAGAGAATACTATTATAAAAGAACATATAGCATAGATGAAAGTAAAGAAATAAGAAAATTATATTTTACAAAATTACCGGAACCTTTTAATTCAAAACTAATAAAAAGTTGGAATGAAGCAGGATTAACAGATACCTTAGGAGCTAGAATAAATTTCTTACAACAATGATTTATAGAACTATGTGAAAAACTATTTTATAAGAGAATTAGTGACGGAAGATGAAATAATAACTACTGAACAATTATACCCCGAACTACCAAAAGCATTAATGTATACCGAAGAAACTACAAAAAAGGAAATAATCATTGGAGGAGTACCAATAGTAATAAAATTTAAAATATATCAAGGAGATGAAAATATCATTTTAGGAATAAAATGGCTAGAACAAGTAAAACCATATAATCTAGAAGACAAACAGCTAATAATAAATTATGAAAATAAAAGAGTAATAATATAAAGGACTTTAGTATAATAAAAATATGAAAATATATATACTTGCAAAGATAATAATAGAGGGATATTACAACAAATATTATACACCAATGATAAATACGGGAGCAGAAGCTAATATATGTAAATACAATTGTTTATCAGAAGATAAGTGGGAAAAATTAAAAACATCAATAGTAGTAACAAGATTTAATAATGAAGGAAGCATGATCACATATAAGGCAAAATATATAAAAATACAAATATGGGATAAGATATTAACTATAGAAGAAATATATAACTTTGAATTAGCCACAAAAGATATACTATTAGGAATGTCATTTTTAGAAAAATTATATCCACATATAATAACAAAAACACACTGGTGGTTCACAACACCATGTAAACAAAAAATAGGAGCAAAAAGAGTAAATAACAAAAAACGAAAAACAACAGAATGGATAAAAGGAAGTGAAAAAATTACACAAAAATTAGAAAATATAAAAGAAGAAGACCCTAAAATAGAATTAATTATATTATCTATAGATAAAGTAAAAATAATCCAAGATAAGTTAGAATTACTATATAGTGAGGATCCTTTACAAGGATGGGAGAAACATAAAACAAAAGTAAAAATTGAGCTAATTGATAATAATAGTATAATAACCCAAAAGCCATTAAAGTATAATTTTAACGATTTAACTTAATTTAAGATACATATAAATGAATTACTAGAAAAAGGATATATACAAGAAAGGAATAATAAGCACACAAGCCTGGCATTTATCGTAAATAAGCATAGTGAACAAAAAAGAGAAAAAAGCAGAATGGTTATTGATTATAGAAATTTAAATGCAAAAACTAAAACATATAATTATCCGATACCAAATAAAATACTAAAGATA
Organism: Solanum stenotomum; assembly: GCF_019186545.1. Taxonomy (NCBI): domain Eukaryota; kingdom Viridiplantae; phylum Streptophyta; class Magnoliopsida; order Solanales; family Solanaceae; genus Solanum; species Solanum stenotomum. The sequence goes on along the minus strand of NC_064290.1, from coordinate 33,082,131 downwards.
AGACAAATACAAGGATATAATTATTTTAGCAAATTTGATTGTAAATCAGAATTTTATCACTTAAAACTAGAAGAAGAATCTAAAAAACTAACAACATTCACTGTACCACAAGGATTCTATGAATGGAATGTATTACCATTTGGATATAAAAATGCACCAGGTAGATATCATCACTTTATGGATAACTACTTTAAACAATTAGAAAATTGTGTAGTATATATTGATGATATATTACTATATTCTAAAACCCAAGATGAACACATAAGATTATTAGAAAAATTCATACATATTATATAGAATATGCAGGCATAAGTCTAAGTAAAAAGAAAGCAGACATAATGAAAAATCAAATAAAATTCCTATGAATACAGATAGATTAAAATGGAATAAAAATGCAAACACATATAGTACAAAAAATAATTAACTCAAATGAACAACTAGACACAAAAAAGAAATTACAATCATTCTTAGGACTAGTAAATCAAGTAAGAGAATACATAACAAAATTAGCAGAGAATTTAAAATCATTACAACAAAAATTAAAGAAAGACATAGAATACCAGTTTGATAAAAAGGACCAAACACAAATACAAAAAGTAAAATTATTATGTAAGAACCTACCTAAACTATATTTTTCGGATGAAAATAAAAAATTTACTTATATAGTAGAATCAGATGTCAGTGAAAAAAGTTATGGAGGAGTATTAAAATACAGGTATGGAGAAGAAAAAATAGAACATCATTGTAGATATTATTCATGAACATTTACTAATGCAGAAATAAGATGGGAAATAAATAGGAAATAATGATATTCGATATATAAATGTTTATTATCATTTGAACCATATATTGTATATAACAAATTTAGTATAAGAACAGATAATACACAAGTAAAATGGTGGCTAACAAGAAAAATATAAGATTCGGTAATAACAAAAGAAATAAGGAGATTGATATTAAATATATTAAATTTTACATTTACAATTGAAGTAATAAAAACTAATAAGAATGTTATTGCAGATTACCTATCACGACAAATCTACTCAGACTGAGACTAAGGAAGAAAATACAATTGAAAAGATACTCAAAGTCATTACTACACTTTGTACAAAAGTGGATAGTATGGACAACGAGATACAAAAGCTAAAGACTAATGAAGATAATCTGAAGTCTAAAGCTAGTATAAGTCAGCACCATGACTATAAAAATGCGGAGCTATGTCGATCGGAAGACAAAAAAAATCCAGAGCTAAAAGGTGAGGGAAACACCTAAAAATCCATAACATTTGTTTAAATATAGCTGCAGGTACAAGCCAACGAGTTAGTGAAAAAGATAAGAATTCAAACTTAAACTAGTTATTCGAAAAACCATTTATCCTGAGGCTAACACCAAAACACACATTAACTATAGAACCACAAACTTCTACATATGCGGATAGCCTACACCATGACAAAAGAACAAATAACCATATTACGCGAACCTATAAAGAAAATATATACAAAATCCAAACATTTTTAAACCTTAAACCCAGATCTACTACAACCCAAGAACCCAACAAGGATTATTTAACCCAAAAATTACAAGGTTATAATAAACTGATTGCACAACCGAAAACTAACGCCAACTTAGTAAGGACATGTTACAACTATGGACTATTAAATACAATATATACATATGACGGAGAGGAACTAAGTGAAATACCGGAACTACATAAAGCATTTATTACATATAAGGGAGTTACTAAGGGAAATTTATTCTATGTAAAGTTTTATACGGCAACAGCAGAGATATTATACGAGGAAATAAAACCTCCGATACAAGTGGTAAAGATAGGACTAAAAAAAGATATGATGATACCGGAAGATATCGAACAGCAACCAGAGATACAAAAAAGCGAGATACCTAGTTTTTATGCCAATAAGAGAATAATTGGTATATCAACCATTATACAAGAGCTAACAAATAATTATTTAAACGGAAACGCTATATGAAGTTACTATGCAAGAGATCAGTTAATGATTTATTTCAATTCAAGGGAGCTAAGGAAAGCAGATATGGATGAAGTCAAAAGATGGATTTTATCATTACTTAAGCCACAAGAACGACCTACAACACGAGCACTAAAAGTAGAATTTATTTCGACAGAGTTATTAACCAGATATTACAAGCTAATTGGTCACAAATACCCTGACCACATATATTCGAAATGCAACGGAGAAGATAATATAATTTCAAACGTCCAGCTAGAATAAGAGATAAAGACGGAAGCCTAAAAGATAAAGATAAGAAGATGACGAGAAGATAAAGATGAAGAAAAAGAAGACATATGGCAAAAGTAAATAGTATTAGTATGTAAAAAGTCATGAAAGTGTGTCATAAAGTAGGTGTATTATAGATGTAAAAAGTCATAAAGTGTGTCATTGTATCATAAAGTAGGTAGATGTGTCATAATGTGGATATACTATATTATATTATATATTAGACACATTATTAAGTAGTAGGTGTACGTGTAGTATTAAGAATGATTGTAAAGTAAGAACTTCCTTTCTATATAAAGGAAGACATATGTAAATGAAAAGGCAGGCAACACCTAAGATAATAAAAATCCTCTTTCATAAAAACACTCTCTCAACTAAGATAAATATTTAAAATACAAATGGAAAAATCTGAAATCCAATAAGATATCTTTCTTGTTAGCCACCATTTTACTTGTGTGTTATCTGTCCTTATAATAAATTTGTTATATATAATGTATGGTTCAAATGATAGTAAACATTTATACACTGAATATAATTCTTTCCTATTTATTTCCCATCTTATTTCTGTATTGGTAAATGTTTCTAAATAATATCTACAATGATGTTTTATTTCTTCTTTATCATATCTATTTTTTAAGACTCCTCCATAACTTTTTTCACTGGCGTCTGATTCTACTATACAAGTAATTTTTTTGTTTTTGTCAGGAAAATATAGTTTAGGTAGGTTTTTACACAGTAGTTTTATTTTTTTGTATTTGTGTTTGGTCTTTTTTATCAATTTGGTATTCTACATCTTTCTTTAATTTTTGTTGTAATAGTTTTAAATTTTCTGCTAATTTTGGTGTGTATTCTCTTACTTGATTTACTAATCCTAGAAATGATTGTAATTTATTTTTTGTATTTAGTTGTTCATTTGAGTTAATTATTTTTTGTACTATTTGTGTTTGCATTTTTATTCCATTTTTATCTATTTGTATTCCTAAGAATTCTATTTGCTTTTTCATTATGTCTGCTTTCTTTTTACTTAGACTTATGCCTGAATATTCTATAATATGTATAAATTTTTCTAATAATTTTATATGTTCATCCTGTGTTTTGGAATATAGTAATATATCATCAATATATATTACACAATTTTCTAATTGTTTAAAATAGTTATCCATAAAATGTTGATATCTACCTGGTGCATTTTTATATCAAAATGGTAATACATTGCATTCATAAAATGCTTGTGGCACTGTAAATGCCATAAGTTTTTTAGATTCTTCCTCTAACTTTAAGTGATAAAATCCTGATTTGCAGTCAAATTTACTAAAGTAATTATATCCTTATATTTGTCTTATTTTTAATATTTTATTTGTTATTGGGTAATTATATGTTTTAGTTTTTGCATTTAAATTTCTATAGTCAATAACCATTCTACTTTTTCTTCTTTTTTGTTCACTATGTTTATTTACTATAAATACTGGGCTTGTATGCTTGCGATTGCTTTCTTGTATGTACTTTTTTTCTAGTAATTCACTTATATATATCTTAAATTCTGTTAAATCATTAAAAATATATTTTAATGGTTTTGTGGTTATTACACTATTATTATCAATTAGCTCAATTTTTAATTTTCATTTTATGTTTTTTCCATCCTTGAAATGGATCTTCACTATATAATAATTCTAACTTATTTCGGATTATTTTTACTTTATCTATAGAGAATATAATTAATTCTATCTTAGGGTCTTCCTCTTTTATATTTTCTATTTTTTGTGTAATTTTTTCACTTCCTTTTATCCATTATGTTGTTTTTCGTTTTTTGTTATTTACTCTTTTTGCTCCTATTTTTTGATTACACGGTGTTGTGAACTACCAATGTGTTTTTGTCATTATATGTGGTATAATTTTTCTAAAAATGACATTCCTAATAGCATATCTTTTGTAGTCAATTCAAAGTTATATATTTCCTGTATAGTTAATATCTTATCCATATTTGTATTTTTATATTTTTTGCCTTATATGTGATCATGCTTCCTTCATTATTAAATCTTGTTACTACTAACGGTGTTTTTAACTTTTCTCACTTATCTTCTGGTAAACAATTGTATTTACATTTATTAGCTTCTGTTTCCGTATTTATCATTAGTGTATAATATATGTTGTAATATCCCTCTATTATTATCTTTGCAAGTATATATATTTTCATATTTTTATCATACTAAAGTTCTTTTTATTATTATTCTTTTATTTTCATAATTTATTATCAACTGTTTGTCTTCTAGATTATATGGTTTTACTTTTTCTAGCCATTTTATTCCTAAAGTGATATTTTCATCTCCTTGATATATTTTAAATTTTATTACTTTTGGTGCTCCTCTAATGATTATTTCTTTTCTGTAATTTATTCGGTAAACATTAATGCTTTTGGTAGTTCGGGGCATAATTGTTCAGTAGTTATTATTTCATATTACGTCAGTAGTTCTCTTATAATATAGCTTTCTTCTAGTCCTATATTTATTAATATTAAATATTTTCGTTGTTCCATTATTCCCGTTATGTGGTAATGATATTATTTCTTCTTCCATTGATTTTTGTGGGTTTTATCTATCCCTCATTAGGTACTCATTTTTTATGCTATTTGGGTATCTCATTATTTATTCTTTTTGATGTACTTAGTCTTTCTTTTACTATTACCAAATCTTCTTCTATATCAATTTCATTATAACTATAATCATTATTATCTATGACTGTAACTATCCTTTCAAAAGGATTTTCTATTTTTATTTTATTGATTTTATTTTTTGCTGTTATTTTATGTTTTGTTGTTAAAACATATATGTTTTTACATCTAGCTGTAAATATTTTACTTTCCGTGGCTAGTTCTATTCCTGACATTTTTCCAATATAATACTAGTGATTTATCTATATTTCTATCATTTATTGCTACTGAGTAGTTAGAACTTATTATGAATTTAAATTTTTGATATATGAGGTTACTTTTTACTGCACTTATTATAGTTTTTTCTATAGGTTGTATAATTTTATGATCCGCTAAGTATATTTCTATGGTTTATCTATTCCTTCTCTAAAACATGCTTTTATTAGTATTTCCGTTCCTCCTAAATGTACATATTTAATTGGATTTTTAGCCTTAATATCTTGTATTTCTTTATTTATTATTTATTTATTTATTATTGGTATTTTAGCCTTTCCTTTGGTGTATTTGCAATCTATGATATATTCTCTTTGACTCACTACATAATATTCTACTTTTTGTCGTTTAAACCAGTTTCTTATTGTTGGTATTTCGAATATTTTTTCTACGTTTATGTCTAATTCTTTTCCTTTTATTTGTTCAAATATATTATTATCAAATATTATTTTTTATTCTGCTGATTCTTCATCTTGATATTTTTCTTTAGTTATTATTTGTATATCTGTTTCAATCATTGATATCGTATTCATTATCTGATTCTATTACTGGATTATTTTCCATTTCATTTTCCGATAATTCATATATACAACCATTGCTTTCTAATTCATAATCTATGTACTCTATCTGCGTATATTTTTCATCGTCTATTTTCTTCTTATTTTTCTTAACTTTCTATTAGTATGTTTCTTCTTATATTTCTTTTCATCCATAGCTATGATACCATTTTTCGGGGGTGAGGAATTGGTAGTTGATGAATTCATATTTTTGGTAGTGTGGTAGGTTGTAGTGTGGTAGGTGATACCATTTTTCATAGCGGAACTGGTAGTTGAGGAATTCATTGTAAGATGTAATAATATTTATTGTAATATTCTTTCGATAGTTGTTTTAATCTTAGTATTTCATTAATATTATTTATGATATATTCTAGATATAACATATATTGTGTTCTTTGATACATATATAAATTTTCCTCCATTAATTGTTCTAATAGTTTTATATCTTCCATAGATTCTATCCAATATCGTAAATATTCGTAGTTCATTTTAATCTGAATTTATTTCTAAATCATACCATTCTATTCTTTCGAGGTCTAAATCATGTAGGTCTATTTCATACCATTCTTGGTTTAATATATCTTCTGATTCGTTATCATTAAATAATTTTTCGCATATTATTCTTCTTAATTCAATTATTTCTATATTTTTAAGCATATATAAGATTAAAGTTTCCTAGTTTTTTATTATTTCATCATGCACATATGTAGTCATGTTCTTTATCATGCATGTTTTTTATTTCAAATTATTCCTTCCTATCATATTCATAATTGATTAAATTCATATTAGAACATTATTTATCAGCGCCTCAACTTTGTTTACTTCCCTAAACGGCTTTCCTCGCCTACCGGTTTCAACGTTAGGATGACATAGTATAGAAGTTTACTCCCTGTTTCCAGTGTGCTAATAAACTAGAAATCACGATTCAAATAATTCTAATACATAATAACTAACATAAATTTATTCAATCATATATATGATATTCAGGAATATATGAAATTAGTTCTGCATATTTTTGAACAATATACCTTTGCCTCTTGCTTAGCCATGCTATCTGAAATATCTGATTGGATTTCAGATTTTTCCATTAGTATTTTAAATATTTATCTTAGTTGAGAGAGTGTTTTTATGAAAGAGGATTTTTATTATCTTAGGCGTTGCCTGCCTTTTCATTTACATATGTCTTCCTTTATATAGAAAGGAAGTTCTTACTTTACAATTCTTCTTAATACTACATGTACACCTACTACTTAATAATGTGCCTAATATATAATATAATATTGTATATCTACATTATGACACATCTACCTACTTTATGACACAATGACACACTTTATGACTTTTTACATATATAATACACCTACTTTATGCCACACTTTCATGACTTTTTACATACTAATACTATTTACTTTTGCCATATTTCTTCTTTTTCTTCATCTTTATCTTCTCATCATCTTCTTATCTTATCTTTTAGGCTTCCGTCTTTATCTCTTATTCTAGCTGGACGTTTGGAATTATATTATCTTCTCCGTTGCATTTCGAACATATGTGATCAGGGTATTTGTGACCAATTAGCTTGCAATATCTGGTTAATAACTCTGTCGAAATAAATCCTACTTTTAGTGCTCGTGTTGTAGGTCGTTCTTCTGGCTTAAGTAATGATAAAATCCATCTTTGGACTTCATCCATATCTGCTTTCCTTAGCTACCTTGAATTGGAATAAATCATTAACTGATCTCTTGCATAGCAGCTCCATACATCGTTTCCGTTTAAATAATTATTTGCTAGCTCTTGTATAATGGTTGATATACCAATTATTCTCTTATTGGCATAAAAACTGGGTATCTCGCTTTTTGTATCTCTGGTTGCTGTTCGATATCTTCCGGTATTATCATATCTTTTGTTAGTCCTATCTTTACCACCTTTATCGGAGGTTTTATTTCCTCGTATAATAACTCTGCTCTTGCCGTGTAAAATTTTACATAGAATAAATTTTCCTTAGTAACTCTCTTATATGTAATAAATGCTTTATGTAGTTTCGGTATTCCACTTAGTTCCTCTCCGTCATAAGTATATACTGTATTTAATAGTCCATAGTTATAACAAGTCCTTACTAAGTTGGCATTAGTTTTCGGTTGTGCAATCAGTTTATTATAACCTTGTAATTTTTGGGTTAAATAATCTTGGTTGGGTTCTTGGGTTGTAGTAGATCTGGGTTTTAAGGTTTAAAAATGTTTGGATTTTGTATATATTTTCTATATAGGTTTGCGTAATATGGTTATATGTTCTTTTGTCATGGTGTAGGCTATCCACATATGTAGAAGTTTGTGATTCTATAGTTAGTATGTTTTTTGGTGTTAGCCTCGGGGTAAATAGTTTTTCGAATAACTCGTTTAAGTTTGAATTCTTATCTTTTTCACTAACTCGTTGGCTTGTACCTGCAATTGTATTTAACCAAATGTTATGGGTTTTTAGGTGTTTCCCAACGTCACCTTTTAGCTCTGGATTTTTCTGTCTTCCGATCGACATACCTCCGCATTTTTATAGTCATGCTGCTGACTTATACTAGCTTTAGACTTCAGATTATCTTCATTAATCTTTAGATTTTGTATCTCCTTGTCCATACTATCCACTTTTGTACAAAGTGTAGTAATGACTTTGAGTATCTTTTCAATTGTATCTTCTTCCTTAGTCTCAGTCTGAGTAGCTTTGTCGTGATAGGTAATCTGCAATAACATTCTTATCATTTTTTATTACTTTAATTGTAAATGTAAAATTTAATATATTTAATATCAATCTCCTTATTTCTTTTGTTGTTACCGAATCTTGTATTTTTCTTGTTAGCCACCATTTTACCTGTGTATTATCTGTTCTTATAATAAATTTGTTATATACAATATATGGTTCAAATGATAATAAACATTTATATACCGGATATAATTCTTTCCTATTTATTTCCCATCTTATTTCTGCATTAGTAAATGTTCCTAAATAATATCTACAATGATATTCTATTTTTTCTTCTCCATACCTGTATTTTAATACTCCTCCATAACTTTTTTCACTGGCATCTAATTCTACTATATAAGTAAATTTTTTATTTTCATCCGGAAAATATACTTTAGGTAGGTTCTTACATAATAATTTTACTTTTTGTATTCGTGTTTGGTCTTTTTTATCAAACTGGTATTCTATGTCTTTCTTTAATTTTTGTTGTAATGGTGTTAAATTCTCTGCTAATTTTGGTATGTATTCTCTTACTTGATTTACTAGCCCTAAGAATGATTGTAATTTTTTTTTTGTATCTAGTTGTTCATTTGAGTTAATTATTTTTTGTACTATATGAGTTTGCTTTTTTATTCCATTTTTATCTATCTGTATTCCTAGGAATTCTATTTGATTTTTCATTATGTCTGCTTTCTTTTTACTTAGACTTATGCCTGAATATTCTATAATGTGTATGAATTTTTCTAATAATCTTATGTGTTCATCTTGAGTTTAAGAATATAGTAATATATCATCAATATATACTACACAATTTTCTAATTGTTTAAAGTAGTTATCCATAAAGTGTTGATATCTACCTGGTGCATTTTTATATCCAAATGGTAATACATTCCATTCATAGAATCCTTGTGGTACAGTGAATGTTGTTAGTTTTTTAGATTCTTCTTCTAGTTTTAAGTGATAAAATCCTGATTTACAGTCATATTTACTAAAATAATTATATTCTTGTATTTGTCTTATCTTTAGTATTTTATTTGGTATCGAATAATTATATGTTTTAATTTTTACATTTAAATTTCTATAATCAATATCCATTCTGCTTTTTCCTCTTTTTTGTTCACTATGTTTATTTACGATAAATACCGGGCTTGCGTGCTTACTATTGCTTTCTTGTATATATCCTTTTTCTAGTAATTCGTTTATATGTATCTTAAATTTGGTTAAATCATTAAAATTATACTTTAATGGTTTTTGGGTTATTATACAATTAACTCAATTTTTACTTTTATTTTATGTTTCTCCCATCCTTGTAAATGATCCTCACTATATAATAATTCTAACTTATCTTGGATTATTTTTACTTTATCGATAGAGAATATAATTAATTCTATTTTAGGGTCTTCTTCTTTTATATTTTCTAATTTTTATGTAATTTTTTCACTTCCTTTTATCCATTCTGTTGTTTTTCGTTTTTTGTTATTTACTCTTTTTTCTCCTATTTTTTGTTTACACGGTGTTGTGAACCACCAGTGTGTTTTTGTTATTATATGTGGGTATAATTTTTCTAAAAATGGCATTCCTAATAGCATATCTTTTGTGGCTAATTCAAAGTTATATATTTCTTCTATAATTAATATCTTATCCCATATTTGTATTTTTATATTTTTTGCCTTATATGTGATCATGCTTCCTTCATTATTAAATTATGTTACTACTATTGGTGTTTTTAATTTTTCCCACTTATCTTCTGGTAAACAATTGTATTTACATAAATTAACTTTTGCTCCCGTATTTATCATTGGTGTATAATATCTGTTGGAATATCCCTCTATTATTAACTTTGCAAGTATATATATTTTCATATGTTTATCATACTAAAGTCCTTTTTATTATTACTCTTTTATTTTCATAATTTATTATTAACTGTTTGTCTTCTAGATTATATGGTTTTACTTGTTCTAGCGATTTTATTCCTAAAGTGATATTTTCTTCTCCTTGATATATTTTAAATTTTATTACTATTGTTACTCCTCCAATAATTATTTCCTTTTCTGTAGTTTCCTCGGTATACATTCATGCTTTTGGTAGTTCGGGGTATAATTGTTAAGTAGTTATTATTTCATCTTCCGTCGCTAATTCTCTTGTAATATAGTTTTCTTCTAGTCCTGTATTTATTAATATTAAATATTTTCGTTGTTCCATTATTCCCGTTATGTAGTAATGATGTGGTTTTATTTCTTCTTCCATTGATTTTTGTGGAGTTTTATCTATTCTTTTTGAGGTACTCATTTTTATGAACTTTGTGGTATTTCACAGCTTATTCTTTTTTTTGTGCTTAATCTTTCTTTTACTATTTCTAAATCTTCTTCTATATCAATCCTATTATATCTATAATCATTATTATCTATGACTGTAACTATCCTTTCAAAAGGATCTTCTATTTTTATTTTATTTATTTTATTTTTTGCTGTTATTTTATTTTTTGTTGTTAAAACATATAGGTTTTTACATCTAGCTGTAAATATTTTACTTCCCGGGGCTAATTCTATCCCTGACATTCTCCAATATAATACTAGTGATTTATCTATGTTTCTGTCATTTATTGCTACTGAGTAGTTAGCACTTATTATAAATTTAAATTTTTGGTATATGAGGTTATCTTTTACTGCACTTATTATACTTTTTTCTATAGTTTGTATAATTCTATCATCCGCTAAATATATTTCTATGGGTGTATCTATTTCTTCTCTAAAACATGCTTTTATTAGTATTTCTGTTCCTCCTAAATGTACATATTTAATTGTATTTTTATCCTTAATATCTTGTATTTCTTTATTTATTATTCGTTTGTTTATTATTGGTATTTTAGCATTTTCTTTGGTGTATTTGCAATCTATGATATGTTCTCTTTGACTTACTATATAATATTCTTCTTTTTGTCGTTTAAACCAATTACTTATTGTTGGTATTTCGAATATTTTTTCTACGCTTAGGTCTAATTCTTTTTCTTTTATTTGTTCAAATATATTATTATCAAATATTATTTTTTAATCTGCTGATTCTTCATCTTGATATTTTTCTTTAGTTATTATTTGTATATCTGTTTCAGTCATTGATATCGTATTCATTATCTGATTCTATTACTGGATTATTTTCCATTTCATTTTCCAATAATTCATATATACTATCATTGCTTTCTAATTCATAATCTATGTACTCTATCTATGTATATTTTTCATCGTCTATTATTGTTTCTGATATTTGTTTTTTCTTTGGATTTTTAGGTAATTTACAATCTCTAGCTATATGTCCTAATTTTCCACAATTATAACAAGTACATTCCGTTAGTTTTCTTTTTGGTCTATATGGTCTTTTGGTTTTGTAGGTTTTTACATAGTATCTTCTGCTTGGTTTTTTATATTTATATTTCGATCAATATTTTTTGTTATATCTCTTTTTATAGTATTTGTCCGTACAACCAAATTGGGGTGCCGTTTTATTTTTGCAACATGCTAAGCTTTTTACTAGTTTTTTTTCCATTTTTATTTCTTCTTTATGTTTTTCACATAGTTCTATAAACCATCGTTGTAAGAATTTTATTCTAGCTCCTAAGGTATCTGTTAATCCTGCTTCATTCCAACTTTTTATTACTTTTGAATTAAAAGGTCCGGTAATTTTGTAAAATATAATTTTCTTATTTCTTTACTTTCGTCTATGCTATATGTTCCTTTATAATAGTATTCTCTAAATGCACATGTATAGCACATGTTACATATTGCTAATTTTGTCATTAGATTCCGCTTTATGATTTTTTCTTTATTTTGTTCTTCTACTTATGTTGTCATACTACTAAATTCGTTCCTTATAGCTATTTCGTATTTATATAATATTTCCATAGTTGTAGTAGCTATTCCACCATCAAATTTTTTATTACTTCTTAGAGTTTGTAAACTTTCATTTGATAAATTTTGTAGCCATAATTTTACTGTTCCTATAAGTGTTCTTTCTATATATCCTGGTGTTTCTGTTATTACTATTTTGTTATCTATTAATTGTTTTGATACATATCCCATCCATAATTGGATTGTTTTATTTATATCTGCTACACAGTCTAAATCTAAAAAATTATGTTGTTCAGTTATTGGTTTAGGCGTCCATTTTTTATTTAATCTTTTATCCCATATAGTTTTTTCTCTATCATATTGTCCATAGTTTTCATTATAATATTTTGGATTCAATTTTTTTTGGGTTTTTTACTCCTGATGTACTAGGTTTTTCATCCATGTCTACGTCTCTTGTATTTACTTCTAAATTCTTTGTATTATCTATGTTTGCTAAAAGTTCCGTATATGTATCGCTTGTTTCCGAATGTTGTTCATCTAGATCATCATTATTTATTTCATAAATTCTTATTTCAGGTAGATTATCTTGGTTATTTTCTTCTTTTTCTTCTAATTGCAATTTTTCTTTAAATTTAATTATCTCATTTGCTAATTTTGTTTTTTGTTCTTTTTTTTTCTTTTATTTCATACATTTCTTTTAACATTGTCAGCTCTTTTTCTAGTTCTATTATTTTAGTATTTTTTACTTCTTCTAATTGTTGTACTTCCTTTTTTGCTTATTGTTTTATTTTTTCAATTTTCGTTTTTCTATCTATTTCTTCATTTTCTTTTGTTATTCTTATCATAGCAGTTAAACTATCTTCTAGTTTTACCGTTTCTTTTTCTAACATTAAACTTATATTGTCACCTATTTTGTTGTATCTTCTTCCTTGATTAGAAAATATTATCTTTATTTTTAATCCTTCATAGTTTTCATATATTTTTTCGTCTATGACATATTCTTCCTTATTCATTTATAGATTGTGTTGAAGTTTATATTCTAAATTTTCTATTTGTATTTGTAGATATAAAATTGTTTTCCTTTGTGCTACTATAGATTTTTTACAAGTTCCTGCGAATATATTACTGTTAAGTCTACTTTGCCTATGTGCTAATTCTTGTCTTTTTGCTATAATTATTTTAGTAAATTTTTGTCTATATTCGTTATTCTCGTTATTCATTGTATTTTTAAATATTGAATATATTTGTATTCTATTTTAGATATATTATCTATTAATTGATCTAATTTTTCGTTATCAGTTTTTGTGATATTAAGTTGTTTATAATCCGGATACAATTTGTTTAATTTTCTTTTTATTTTTTTAACTTTCTACTAGTATGTTTCTTCTTATATTTCTTTTCATCCATAGCTTTGATACCATTTTTCGAAATACTTATTAGTCAATTTAATGCTTGATATTATTTATTGCAAAATAATATTGGTGTTTTTTAATTACAAATTGTGGCATATAAATATTTTGTAGTCAAAATAATATTACCACACTTAAAAGTGTAGCCATAAGACTGTAAATTGTGGTATGCACATGGGCAAGGACTACACTTCAAAGTGTTGTCATACATTGGATAGAAAAGGCAACACTTTAAAATAATTGGCAATAAGGAAGCAAAGGCCACGCTTGAAAGTGTAGTTGTATGATATAGAAATGTTGCTATATGAGGTACTGGAAAGCGTGACCTTTCTGCCTTTTAGGCTACGATTTTAAGCGTAGCTGAAAAGGAAACACTTGAAAAGTGTCGCCTAAACTCTAAGGTTACACTTCTTTCAGGCACCCCTACAAAAGCGTGGCTTAAAGTCAAAAAGTGTGGCCTTTTTATCAAAGGCCACACTTTTTCATAGTTTAGGCCACACTTTTCTAGGGTGGTTGTAGACATAAAATGTTGTAGTGCCAATTTTACTAGCGGGAGAGTTTCCACCTCATCAGAGCATATGTAGAAGACCCGGCCTAAAACTAGCAGAAGAGTCTCTACCTCATTTGCCATATCCGCTCGATGCTAAGCATTATTCTCCAACTTATACATAGTTAAGGTGAATTACAATTTCATATTTGAAGGAGTACATTACCCTTCATTCAACCCCACTCATAACATAGCTCATTGATTCAACATGGTGAGATCTACCTTTCACCTTAGAATCATCATATAATCATCCAAGACAATTCATACATAATCATGTGTAGTTGTAAAGGAAACTAGTCTTTCAACAATACCATAATTCACACATTAGTCATTGGATCTTCACCATTCAAGTGGAACATAACTTCATACATAAATAAATGAAAAGTAAACACCTCCACCTTTCAAGTGGATCAATCCATTAAACATAGAGTACCTTCATACATTGCCTTCAAGGCTATACTTCAAGATTCAACACTTACAATTTACCCTTCAAGGGTCATACATCATGTCTTGTAATCACACTTAGAATTACTACTTTAAGCATGAATCAAACAAGACTAATTGACTAAATTAACATAGATACTATTCTAAGTATTCACATTGCATGAAAAAACCCATCTCAATTTCATAAAGTTGGGGTCATGGGGAAGCACATGGGTTCATGGGGAATTTCACAATAAAAACCCTCAATAAACATCAACTTCATCATAATATATGATAATTAACATAAAGAAGTCATTTTCAAGAAGAACCCATGGCTAGAATCAAAACCCTAGTTTTCGAACAAATTCCCAATTTCAAAAATTAGTGTTGAAGGGCTTCATGGAGAAAGAAATTCCATGAATGAAGATTCCCATACCTTGAATGAAGCTTTGCCACGAAATTGGAGTAAAAACCTTGGAGCTTGAACCCTAATTTTGAAGCTTTTAGTGTTCTTCAATGGAGGAACTTCTAGAGAGAGAAATATTGGAGAAGAGATGAACTTTTTATTTTGAAGTGGCTGTTTGTGATAATGATTAATTTTGGGAATATTTTAATATAAAATCCCTTATATAGTTATTTAGAAATAATATAAAATATACCCACGTTCTAATTTAACTTAAAAAATAATATTTACGAAAACGCCCTTGCACATATGGACTTAACCAAAAAAACTAAGGAAATGTTTAAGGAAGCATTTAAGGTCCTTGAAGTGGTAGACTAGCCTTGGACCCTCCCTTGGACTTTGCCTTTGAAATTTTAAAACTCAGGCATATCCATGGGAGTATTCAAAAGGCATATTTATACCATATATATATTTATATAAAAATAATATAGAGAATACCCATTTAATTTGAACTAAAAAAGGAAATTACGAAATTACCCCTTTTTATGCCTCTCTTGGATTGCCTAAATAAAACTAAGGCAATTAACAAGGGAGCTTTTAAGACCCTTGAATTGATGTACCTTCCTTAAACCCTCCCTTGGACTTGCCTTTAGCTTTTTAAAGCTATGACATAACTCTAGAACGGAGTACACGGTAGTGGGCCCCCACTTGCACACATGCACTGCCCATGTGTTAAGGCAGCCCACAAGCATGGTGGTCCCCCCACTTGGTCCTTAAACCCTCACGTGGGTTATCTGAAAAAAATTAAGGCATTGATTCAAGGAAGCTTCTAAGGGTGGTGAAGACTTTTACCTTCCTTGAACCCTCTCTTGAAAATATACCTAGTCAAAATTGGCTAAGGCATTGGTTCAAGGAAGCTTCTAAGGAAGGTGAATCATTTTGCCTTCCTTGAACCCTCCCTTAAACTTATAATTAGCCAAATTTTTGGACCCTTTTATTTCTCCAATTTATACATAAACTTATAAGGTTCATACGTTAGGCTCTAGTTTAACCTATTAATTTTCCGGGTGTTACATTATCTTTCCCTTGGGAACATCCGTCCTCGAATGACGATTTAGACACCTTACTGTATTTAAAGGCTCATGACTCGCAGCCCGACAAGCATAAAATATCAAAATAATACCTCATCTAAAGGAGGAAACTTCAACTCCATTTCAACATAGTCAATGCAAACAAAAGGAAGTAGGAACTACATCTATCAACATTATATGCATGAAATTCTCATAATTAGTTATGTTCAAGGAGGAACTATAATCTCCTAGTCATAACATGCTCAACATACTCTCATGGAGCTTATATGCAAATTCTCATTTTAAAATAGCATTTATTCAAGGAGGAATCTCTCAACTCCAAACTAAAGCATGCTCATGTATTCTTCTCATGAAGTACAATAGGTAAGTCATAGTCAATGTTCCATAACATGAGGAAAGCAGTTTACTTAAACTCATCTTCTTCTAAAAATACAAGTTTTCACAAATATGCACAAAACTCATCAATTTGCATAAACATGGGAGGAACTATCTTCTCAAACTTAAAACAAGTTTAACACCTCAATATGAAGCTAACATGCCATAACATAAAGAACTCACCTAAGAAGGTTTGTCAATTTTCATCATGAAGTCAAGTATGCAACACTATAATACAACGCATAAACTAGGAGAAAATCTCAACTCCATCTCAAACATACTCATCATAACACCTTGAAGCCAATTATGCAATTATTTCTAAAAAGCACATTTAGGCCTTTTCAACCTTTCACCTCATGAATCATATAGGCAACACATACTAAATGCATATCAACATGAGGAACAAAAGTCATAAAAGCTCATTTTTTACCCTTAAACATGAATTCTCAAAAGCATGCATATCGTAAGGAGACCATGTAAACACATAATCACACATGAATTCCAAAACATAAAATAAGCCCAACTAGGAACTCTTGGTCTCAAACTAGAATAGAAATAGAAGAAAGAGATGAGGATATCGTGATCTCAACAATCATGCTTTCTAAGCACATCATCTCCTCCTTGGGAGGAAAGCCTTTACTAAAGTCCTCAAGTAACACTTTTTTCAAGCAATCCCAAAGACATTACCAAACTCACCTTTGCTATCTTTGCAAAAGTCAATGGTTTCAACAACTTGCAATATCACCCTCTCATGACAAAATTAGATACAAAATCATAAAAAAGAGATATTTGTACTAAATCGTCATCTTACTCAATAGGTGATAACTAATGCACATTTCAAGAGACCCATATTCTTTCTAACCACCAATATCAGAGCACCCCATAAAGAGATACTTCATTATTTATCAATTTCCTTAATTGCTCCTTCAACTCTTTTGACCCCTTTGGACCCATTCTATAATGATGAAATGGAGAAAAGTTGCCTATCCAGGCTAAGGTCAATACCAACTAAGAATCTATTTCTCTCTTGGGAGGAATACCGAAAAACCATTGGACAAAATTTCCAAAAATTCATTCACTACCGGCACCGACTCTAGAGGAGGGGTTTTGAATTCAACATCTTTCACCTTAGTCATAGGCTCATAAGGAAATTGGGACCTAACCATCTGGGTCCTATCATTAATAAACATACCATGCATGCAACCCATCCATACCAAGAGTCTCCTCAAAAACCTAATATGTCAAGTTCTACCAAGTCGATAAGAGTAACTCTATGTGACAAGGTAATAGGCCATCTTCCATAAACTCATTTGCTAGCTTTAAGTCATTACCCGGGGTAAAAGCCGAAAAAGGTTCTAATAACTCATCCGGGGAAACATTAAACCTCATAGCCTCAAAAGGCATCATACAAGATAAGGTAGTACTGGAATACCACATAACACTTACACTTACATGAAATTACCAACATACCGGTACATTCATCCGGAGAGTCTTCTTAGTCACCTCTAGTAGCATCCTTTACTAAGACCCTTACTAGAACATCACTCATAATCTCATATGAGTCTACCAAACCGGGTATAAACTCTTCAAACTTACTATACCTCATAAGGTTAAAATTCAAGTCAACCTAAATCATGACATAGAGAACACTCACAAACCTTGTTATTTAAGGACTTCATCTCCCCCTTAGGAGCGAGCCTATATAACCTCTTCTAAGCATCACTTATTTTTATTCTAAGGTCGGAGCAAGTCATCACTTAAACCTTCACACTCATCACCCAAGATGATTCCAAACCAAGGTGAATTCCACTTCTACCCTTCTTATAGGAGCCTACTCACTTCACACATCTATGTATTTACAAAATACCCTATTCATCAAATCTTTCAACATACTTCAAATCTCATCATGAATTTTTACCAACATCACCCATAACCATAGAGCAACCTATCTTTACCTAAGGATTGCATCTAAATCCACCATATCAAGTCCTACCTAGTCATATTGTCACAATTGACATCACCACGAACCTTTTCTCCCTCAATCTATGTAGCATTTACCCTTTTGAGTAGTCACATCTTGAAGACCATCGAACAAGGGATAAGAGAGAGATCTTATAGAGTTAGGTTCTATGGCACGATTCAAGAGTATTGAAGAAGTGAAATCCTAAGCATCTTATAGCCTCTCATTCATAAGTGTGGCGCGTTTCACACTTATGAACAAGATTCCACTAGGCGTGGTTCATGAGACATCAACCTATCAATTATCCCAAAACCTTATATTCTGATACCATGTTTGTCACGACCCATGGTTACCCCCTAGAAGTAACATGACGTACATGACCCCAAAGGGGTCTCATACAAGCCCTTAATGTATCATCATTACATAAGACATAGAATAATGCTGAAAAATTAAAACTTTTACAATAGAAGTTCAACTTCCTTCATATATGAAAAATAGAAATCTAGACTTGTCTCATTACACCATCTAAACACAGGAATATGAAAGTTGGGACTTAGCCCTTACATCAATAGAAAGTCTTATCAAAGAAAGTACAACACAATCTTCAACAAAGAAAGTAAGCTAGAACTAGAATCAATAGCATCTCGTCCTCGGACTTGAGGACTCAACAAAACTTGGAGGTAGCAACCCAAGTTTCATGAAGAATGGACTAAATGCACCTCAACGGCCCGAACCTACACTCATAGGAGATGTAGAAGAGAAGGGGTTAGTACAAAAGCACTAACTATGGAAACATGCATAAAAATCCTTAAATATGCTAAAAATGATATTTTTTGTGTAAATCATGCAATTATAAAGTTAGAAGACCATTTATGCACACAAAGACATAATACAAGTCATAACATCATTATCACATAATTCTTCATAACATAATAGAACCATCACCTTAGCAACCCTAAAAGCATACTTGTGCAATAAATAGTTGGCATCCCATAATACCAACTATACTAAGTATCCATTTAGAATCACCTTAGTGACACATATCAACTTTAGACCTCATCATAATCCATAATCATACATACGAAATAATCATACTCATTACATATACATAAGGAGAATAATACCAAAACAACAATCCAATCAACATATATCATACCTTCATGTCTTACCATAGCATAATGAACCAACCCACAATCCCTTTCAAAGCTTACTTGTGCAATATAAAAGTGAAGTCCCGTACCCCCACTCCTACTAAGTAAACTTATCAAGAAATCACAAGTATAGTTCAAGTCATATTCATTATCTTATTAGATAGGGAGAAGAGGATTAACCGACATAGACCATGTGAGCTACATGGAATCCGATGTCATATAACCCCACACCAAAAAAAAGGCATCCTACTTGCCTAAGGTAGAACTAGACATATATAGCTATAATGTGGATCCACTAGGTACTCCATATGCGGGCATATAGTTATGGGATTGGGAGATTGCTTTTAGAAACCCGACCTATTTTACCAGCGGGAGAGTTTCCACCTCATGAGAACATATGTAGAAGACCCGGCCTAAACCTAGCTGGAGAGTCTCTACCTCATTTGCCATATCCGCTCGGTGCTAAGCATTATTCTCCAACTTATACATAGTTAAGGTGAATTACAATTTCATATGTGAAGGAGTACATTACCCTTCATTCAACCCCACTCATAACATAGCTCATTGATTCAACATGACGAGAACTACCTTTCACCTTAGAATCATCATATAATCAGCCAAGATAATTCATACATAATCATGTATAGTAGTAAAGAAAACTAGTCTTTCAACAATACCATACTTCACACATTGGTCATTGAATCTTCACCATTCAAGTGGAACATAACTTCAAACATAAATACATTAAAAGTAAGCACCTCCACCTTTCAAGTGGATCAATCCATTCATATATAAGAATCTTAAACATAGAGTACATTCATACATTGCCTTCAAGGCTATACTTCAAGATTCAACACTTACAATTTACCCTTCAATGGTCATAGATCATGTCTTGCAATCAGACTTAGAATTACTACTTTAAGCATGAATCAAACAAGACTAATTGACTAAATTAACATAGATACTATTCTAAGTATTCACATTGCATGAACAAACCCATCTCAATTTCATAAAGTTGGGGTCCTGGGTAAGCAAATGGGTTCATGGGGAATTTCACAATAAAAACCCTCAATAAACATAAAATTCATCATAATATAGGATAATTAACATAAAGAAATTGTTTTCAAGAAGAACCCATGGCTAGAATCAAAACCCTAGTTTTTGAACAAATTCCCAATTTCGAAATTATTGTTGAAGGGCTTCAAGGAGAAAGAAATTCCCTGAATGAAGGTTCCCATACCTTTATTGAGGATTTTCCAAGAAATTGGAGTGAAAACCTTGGAGCTTGAACCCTAATCTTGAAGCTTTTAGTGTTCTTCAATGGAGGAACTTGTAGAGAGAGAAAAACTGGAGAACATATGAACTTTTTATTTTGAAGTGGCTGTTTGTGAAAATGATTAATTTTGGGAATATTTTAATATAAAATCTATTATATAGTTATTTAGAAATAATATAAAATATAACCACTTTCTAATTTAACTTAAAAAATAATAGTTACGAAAACACCACTGCACATATGGACTTTACCAAAAAATCTAAGGAAATGTTTAAGGAAGCATTTAAGGTCCTTGAAGTGGTCCACTAGCCTTGGATCCTCCCTTGGACTTTGCCTTTGGCTTTTTAAAGCTAAGGCATATCCATGGGAGTATTCAAAAGGCCTATTTATACCATATATATATATATATATATAAATAATATAGACTATACACATTTAATTTGGACTAAAATGGAAATTACAAAATTACCCCTTTTTATGCCTCTCTTGGATTGCCCAAATAAAACTAAGGCAATTGCCAAGGGAGCTTTTAAGGCCCTTGAATTGATGTACCTTCCGTAAACCCTCCCTTGGACTTGCCTTCAGGTTTTTAAGCTAAGGCATAAGTCTACAAGGGATTACACGACAGTGGGCCCCCACTTGCACACGTGCACTGCCCATGTGTTAAGGCAGCCCCTACGCATGGTGGTCCCCCCACTTGGTCCTTAAAAACTCATGTGGGTTGCCTTAAACAAACTAAGGCATTGGTTCAAGGAAGCTTCTAAGGGTGGTGAAGGCTTTTACCTTCCTGGAGCCCTCTATTGAAAATATACTTGGTCAAAATTGGCTAAGGCATTGGTTCAAGGAAGCTTCTAAGGAAGGTGAATCCTTTCGCCTTCCTTGAACCCTCCCTTAAACGTATACTTAGCCAAATATTTGGACCCTTTTATATCTCCAATTTATACATAAACTCATAAGGTTCATACGTTAGGCTCTAGTTTCACCTATCAATTTTTTGAGTGTTATATCAACGATCGTTAATAACTATATAACCCAACTAAATGAGTTGGGGTCGAATCCCACAAGGAGCGGTAAGTGTCTGAGATTCAATAGGGAAGTATAAACACGCTCGAATCAGTCATAGGAATAAAAATTATCGAATAAAAACATCATTCAACTCAGGGGGTGACACGAATGTCAAATGGGGGAATTGGTTTCGAATTATCAACTACAAACAACAGCAAATAATACTGAAAATAACAATAATGAGACGAGATCTTGGGATGTGATTCGATTATAGGCTAATATAGACAAATGAGTAATTGAAACTATTAGAACATAGCTAAATATTAGTGAGTAAGCTAGACTATAGAGGAGGTAAACTTTTTCTTGAACAATTTACCCCAAATCTAGTTGATTTCTCTCGAACATCAACAAGCATGCAAAATAAGAACGTCCCATGCCTTAGTCCATTCTCTCTCTCGAGCTGAATGTGTGGAATTGGGTTTAGGATTCACTCTCTCGAGCTGAACTCATGTCAACCCAATACCCACAGACCATTAATAAAAAACCTTAGTTTTAAAACCTCTCTCCCGAGGAGGCGAACAACACAAAGGTAGAACTGCATTTGCAACTACAATTATTAAATTAAACCCACTTACTAATTAAACTCACTTCTAAATAGCATTTAAACTAACAATTAGAAATACTCATAAACTAAATCATCCTATAATCACATAATCACACCCCAAGAATTGGGGTTTTCGATAGACATTATAAAAAGATAAAAATCGTTACCAAATTGTGTTTCAATCAAATGGGTATGATTGATTTCATCTTTACAATGTTCTAATTCAAAGAATTTCAAAGACCCACTAATAATTTCTAAAAAGTGAAAAACTTCAATTCTCCAAAGCTTAGGGAAAACTAGAGAAAACTTGTCCCAATACTCAGAATTCAATATCAAAACTTAGAACTGAAAATTCAAAAATTATCTGATGCTAAACGAAATGCTCAAAAATGTATTTATTGTCGCCAAAAATATGATGTGAAGGACCATTCGGCGCATTAAGTGGGGCTCGCCGATTCACTCAGCGATCCGCCCTTTGGTAAATTTTCTCGCCTTCTGCCTTGGTCTTCAGCTTCCTCAAGGTCTGTAACTTTGGGTGATCCAACACTGCATCGCAGAACCACTCAACAATCCGCTGACTGCTCCTTTATCTCGCCAACTTGGTTTTCTCCTTCAGGGCTTGGCATACTGGAAATTTAGGCGGTCAAATAGCCATTCGGTGACTCGCCAAATGGACTTAGTGATCACTAGGCTCTCTTTTCTCCATTTTTTCAACTCGCTTTGTTCCTTTTTGGAACTTAGTGTCCATGATTTACTCCTGAATCCCTAATCCTATAAAATCAAGGATTTAACATCAGTAATTGGCACAAAATAAGAATTTGAGGACACTATACCTATACAATTAAATCCCTAAATGAGTCTAAATCTAGGACTCATCAACACCCATAACTTAAACTTTTGATTGTCCTCAAGTAAACTCAAGTTCAGTAATTCAAAATGGATGTCTCAAACACTGCTACAAAAGATTCAATCATGAATGCACACGACACGACTCAACTTACTCATGCAATGATCAATTGTACACTCAAAGATTCAAGTTATGACTCGCCATTATCAAAGATTCTCAAGTTCATAATACTTGCTTCAAATGAAAGTTCAAGCTCAACAAAGGTACTCAAATTCCCTCAGACAAAGATAATTCCATATTCACAAACACTTGTTCAACAATTTAAAACTCCGGAATCACAAACATCTTTCACACTTAAAAAATTGAACACATGAATGACTTCACCCATAGGTTTGCCTTTATTTTCCAGTCAACATTTGTTTCAGCTCACTGAAGATCAAAAAGGTCTTTTAAGGCTTGTAACGGGGCTGAGTGAAAGGGTATTGTCATTTAGGCTCAATGGCTCCTATCCTCATAATTGTGGTTTGAACAATTTTCCTTTCTTTTCTTTAACATTTTCGTTCATGTTCAAAATTCACCCAATTATTCACTTCTCATGTCTACCAGACACCCCATTTCTTTGTAACTTTCACTACTTTATTTCACAGCTTTTTCATTCCCTTTTTTTTGTATGGAGGGGTTCCATATTTTTCAAATTCATGAATAAAGGGAGACATCTTCACATTCTTGATTTTCCTTCTCTTTTAACCTCACCCCCAACTTAGGCTTTTGGCCTAAGTTGGCTATTCAAACAAACCACACATCATGAGGATTATGGGTGAATGGATAAAAAGAGGTCTCATTTGCTCAAGGTTTCTTCCAAGAAAAGGATAAGGCTCAAAGGGGTTCAAAAAAGGTTCACACACTCAAAAGGTTGGCCACAAAAGAGGTATAATGTCAAATTGTTGCCTAAAAGCATTTCAAGAGTTTGCATCAGTGCCCAACTCATGATATACCGGATAAACTACTTCTGGAATGTTTCTATCGGGGTCTTAGCCCCGAAAAGAGAATAATGGCTGACCAACTCTCTCCGGGCTGCTTAATGTGACACTCCTATGAGACCGCAACCCAAATCCTTGATTTTGTGGCCAAAACCAATAAGGAGACTGATAAGGACCAACACTTGGCCACATAGTTGGGTCAACTGAATATCTTCGGCCAAAAGGTAAAGTACTTGGAGGTTTTGTCCAAAAAGAAGGACAATTACATCCCCCTCACGAGCTTCAAACGATGACGAAACAAGAGGGCGGACAAATTGAAGAGATCCTCTTACTTATTCTACACAAAGTCGAACAACACGACATATTATTGGAGGGGATAAGAGAGAACGTCTTGATGCTAAACCAAATGATGACCTCTCATTCTATGCTCATTTAGCTACTAGGGTCCCAAATGGACCAAGTGTTGAATGACCTCTACCAGAGCCAAAAAAGGGGTTTCCTTATGAAAAGGAGGAAAACCTCACTAATGGAACTTAAGTGGGGACTCGCGTCGCGCCACGACTTTAACTAAGGCACTTCTTGGGTGGCAACCCAAGTGTTTATCACTTTACTTTTGCTTTAAGAAATAATGGTGCGTTGTTTATGTAGGTTGAAGTGGGAAAGTTGTTGAAAAGTGCAGGTTGGCGAGCTAAAGGTCTAGTCGGCGTATCACCGAAGAGGTCGGCGACCCCGACGCAAACCGTTGTTGGACTCAAGAAATTTTTAAATTGGAGTCTATAAAATTTGGCGAGCCCACCAAATTATTGGCCATTCACCGACCAGGTTGGTGATCTCGATTTAATCCACCATTTGGACTCCTACATCAACCGAAGGTCCTTTAAAACTCGGCGAGGTAAGTGACCACTCGGCATATCACCGAGTGAGTCGGTGAGCACGACTAATGTCGCCAAATGGGCAAGAACTTGACGGTTTTTAAAAGGCCAAAGGTTTAAACTTTCAAACTCTTCACTTTCCCTTACTTTCAAACTTTACAAACTCACACCCGCACTTTAGTTTCTATATTTTTGCATTTTTATAGTATTTTAGTCATTGATTTATGGTTGAATTGGGATTACATTGCTGCTTACCATTTCAATCTTATCTTTATCGACATTTAACGTTGGTTTTCTGAACCCCGAGTTTACTTTTGGCATTTTGTATTCATTTGCAATAATTTTATTTTGTTGTCGTATGCTTGGCTGGGCCTCTCTGATCGGATTAGAATGTTTGAATGCCTGTTTTAATTTGATAATCTTGCTCGTACTGCGTGTATTGTTAAATTCCCATAGTTTTGTGCCTTAAAATTTATTAAATCTTGTGGGGTTGTGCTTGTATGTTGTTGGGTCTAGTCGAGTGAAGTCTAAGTAACCTATAGTTATGCCAAATGACGTAATTTTCCCAATGATAGAGCGGGTGACGTCATTCTTAAGGGCAAAAGTCATCAAATGGCCAAATTTTACAAAATTGGGAGAATCCTGAGTATCCTGGGGTAATGGGTGATATGGGTCTTAGTTTAATTTGAGAAGTGCATGGTCGAATTCAAGAAGTTGGGTTGAAAGTAGGCACGTTGGGTCGTTTGGTGAGCTGGGTCGAGCTCATCGAACCACTCGGCGGTTCGCGGAAGGTCCCCATCTCGCCTTTTATTTCATGCTATACTTTTAGTTTGACTCTTTCACTTTTGGCAATAAGCTTGAGGTCGAAGATGACACTCGGCGACTCGCCGAAAGTCCTCTTGTTCGGCCTTCTCTGCACCCTGTTAATTGCAGTGTATCTTTCAGAGAGTTATTCCTAGCTCGCCAAAAGGATTGTCCATCACCGACATGCCAATTTTTTCTGAGAATTATTAGTTAATCCTTTCAGAGAGCTAGATCTTGCTCGCCAAAGTGATTCCGCGACTCGCCGACCTGTTCTGTGAGTTTGTCTGCAACTATTCTTCTCTGATTTTAATTGAATTGTTTCTAACTTTTTCTCGACATTTTGCAGACATGGTAAGGACAAACATAGACATTCCACCCTGGAAAATAGTACGGGGGATCACAATCAACAAAGGGGGATCAAATCCTCCAAAAAGAGGAAGGCAAGAGTCTCCAACTAAAGGTCAGAGTAGGGGCAAGAGGCCTATATAAGAAAGGGTGACTACTAGTTCTTAGATTGCTTTATCTGAGAATGAGGACGACTAGCCTTTGTAGTCCCAGCGGGATGAGATCTGGGCTAGATCTCACCCTGACTAAGCGAGAGTCTCTCCAGCTCCTACACCCGCAGACTCAGTGCCAACTCCAGCACCTCCTGTGGCTTCTATGCATTAGTCATCCCTCCTCCCAGGCTTCTGAACAGATTGAAAAGTGATGGTTTGTGAACCATCCTCGAGGAAAAGTTGTTATCTACAGAGGGCCTTGAGGGAAAATACCCTTATGTGAGGGACACCATTCACTTCCACAGATTCGAGTAGTTCACCAGGCCTCGAGTAAGAAGAATGCCATCAATATCAGACCGGTTAAGTCGGTCATGGTCTGGGGTAAGGAAGTTGGGTGCAACAGTGAGAATATCAACAATGTTTTGGGTAGAGCTTTACATTCAACGCATCCTTATGATGGATTGCTTGTCGCTCAGTCCTTAGATGAATTGAAAGGCTGGTTGGCTCCACTGATTTCTGATACCACCCTGAGGTGGATCGAGGCAGAGGTCCTCATAGAGAAGAGGGATTTGAGTATTGCTGCTCATTTCTGGTTTGGCTTCATCAACAGCACCATAATGCCATCCCAGAATGAGTCCATTCTGCGCCATCCTAAGGCAGCCTGCCTTGGATCTATCATATCCCAGAGGAGCATCGACCTAGGACTCCTTATTGAGTAGAAGATGGCTATGAGGGCCAAGTAGAGGCAGACTTCTTTGCCATTCACAGTACTGATCACAGAGTTGTGTCGTCTTGCTAGAGTGCCCCGAGATGTTGCTAGAGATTTTGATGTTACCCCATCCTCCTCTACTAACATCTGACGCATTGAGACCGAGTATACTAGAGAAGAGGCTGACAGCAGTAGGTCAGCTCTGGTGGACACATCCCCAGAGTTGGATATAGATTCGATACCTACAAAGGCATATTTACCTACTCCAGCCTCAGGGCCTTTAGGTACTTCTGCCCCGTCCTCCTCTTCACAAACTTCAGGCACATCCACTTCCTCCCAACAGATCAAGATTACTCAGGCTATGCTTCTGAAGATGGGGCACCTAGACCATTCAGCTGACGTGAGGGCCACCAGACTTGAGGGAGATATCCCATGGATGATTGAGAGTTCCCTCATTGCTGCACTAATCCCTCTCCAGACTTCTATTGACACTCTCACCATGAGGGTTGAGGCTTGCGAGAGCATGCAGGGGGAGACCTTGAGGTTACGACTTTAAAAGCCAAAGTTGCTTATCGGAGGAAAGATGTAGACTATCTAAAGTCTAAAGACTTCACTACATTACTGGAGGTTGCAGACGATTTGGATACTCCTGAGACTTTAGAGATTCCTCCGGCTACCACCAGAGATAAGCTTGGGGATGAGACAGTAGTTGATTGGTCGGATGCCGAGATCGATGAGGAGTTGATTGAGATCAGGGAGGAGAACATATATGGAGACTTTCCGAATCTCAAGGAGACCATTGTACAATCGGTGATATAGACATCGCTGACAGAGGAATCCATGTGTGGATCTAGTGGAGCTTTTCCTTCTGGGTGACTCCGGGTACTAATGCCCAAGTCTAGATTAATGCACCGGGCACTGATGCCCAGACAGATGGAGTGACTGAGTAGACATGATCCCTTCTTTACCTCCTTCTCTATCTTACTTTATTTTTACCTTTGGATTATTTTGTTTGCATTTGAGGAAAATTGATTTTATGTGTAGTGGGGTGAGACCCACCTTTTGTGACTCTCGTGTTTTTTGTATATATTTGGGTTTTGAGCTATAATTTTGTGTGACACTGCTTTTGTGGATGATTGAGCAGGCTCCTTCTTTTAAATGATAAATGATTTTTTGGACCCTTCCAAAAAAAATATTTATTCCACCTCTTGTTTGTGTTGAATGTTGTTATCTTGCAAATTTGAGTATGGTTTTCATCAATACCGATGACTTGAATAGTTCTCATAATCAAACAAAAATGAATATGCGGCTACGATGAGGCCAAATGAAGTTGCATAGACAATATGTGAACTCTGTGCATCTCGTTGTTACTAGCAAAGTATCGAATTGAGTCTCTTGTGATGAACGTTGCACACTAGCAAAAGTGTGGAGTCTTGCTTGACATTGGTTTCAATACCTTATGTGATGAGTTTACCGTGAACCATGTGTGATGACACCTAGAATTTTCCCCGTTGGTCCGATTGACTAAGTGATGCAATCTCTTGATATGATCTTAGGCAACTTTGAAGAGTGTGCAATAATTTGATAGTACACCACTTTTGTGCCTATTTTGTGAGTGTGCGAACCCCGTTTGAACACCCTTTGAGGCTTAGCCTTTTCTTGGAAGAAACTTGATAAAATTGTGACCTTTCTTGATCCATTACCCATAATCCTCATGATTTGTGGTTTGTTTGAATAGACAACTTAGGCCAAAAGCCTATGTTGGGGGTGTGGTGAAAGAGAAGGTAAATCAAGAAGTGCAAAGAAATCCCCTTTTTGACCCATGGTTTTGAGAAAAATTGGAACCCCTCCATACAAAAAAAAAGAGAGAAAAAGAAGAAAAGAATGAAAAAGAAAAAGAATGAAAAACTAGTGGAATAAAGTTGTAAAAATACAAAGATAATGGGTTTTCTAACCGTCCATGGAAAGTGAATAATGGGATGGGTATTGAGCATGAATGAGAATGAGGAAGAAAAGGAAAGAAAGTGTTTTTCACACCACATTCTATGAGGATTACAACCATTAAGCCTAAATGAGCATACCTTTCTAGTCAACCCATTACAAGCCTTGAAAAGACCTTTTTGATCTTGAGTGAGCTGAAGCAAATGTTGATTGGAAAATAAGGGCAAACCTATGAGTGAAGTTATGTATTGTGTTCATCTTTGTGAGTGTGAGCATTGCATTTGATTCCAGAGCTTTAAATTGTGAACCATTGTGTGTGAATATGGAATCATTCTTTGTGTGAGGGCATTTGACTACCTTTGTTGAGCTTGAACTTGCATTTGAAACAAGTATTGTGAGCTTGCGATTCTTTGATAATGGTGAGTCACAACTTGAATCTTTGAGTGCACAATTGATCTTTTCATAAGTAACTTGAGTCTTCGTGTGTGCATTCATGATTGATTCTTCTATAGCACTATTTGAGACATCCTTTTTGAACTGCTGAACATTAGTTTTACTTGAGGCCAAGCAAAAGTTTAAGTTAGGGGTGTTGATGAGTCAGTGATTTGAACTCATTTAGCGCTTTATTTTAATTGAATTAGTGTCCTTAAAAGCATATTTTGTGCCAATAACTGATGTAAATCCTTGAATTTTAGGTATTTGGATTGAGGAACAAAACATGGACACTATAAAGCAAAAAGGAACAAGGCAGCTTAAAGAACGTATAAAAGAAAGCATGAGGATCGCCTAACCCATTGGGCAAGTCATCGAACGGCCATGGTCTCGCCTAATGTTCTAGTGTGCCAAGCCATGAAGGAGAAAATCAAGTTGGCGATAGAAAGGAGTAGTCGGCGAGTCACCGAATGGTTCCGTGATGCAGTGCCATATCTCCCAAAGTACAAAACCCGAAGATGCTGAAGGCCAAAGCAAAAAGGTGATGGAATTGACCAAAGGGCGGATCGCCTAGTCGATCGGTGATCCAGACTTATGCGCCGAATGGTCCTTCGTAGCACATTTTTGGGTGACTATAAATACGTTTTTAAATTCTTAGTTTAGTATCTATCATTATCCAGTTTAGAATTTATCATTGTTATTGTTCAGTTTTCAAGTTGGAGAGTTGAGAACTGAATTTAGAGACAATATTTCCTTAGCTTTGAAGATTTGAAGATTTCCATTTCTGAGAAATTGTAAGTGGGTGTTGAAAATTCTTCATCTTAGACCTTTGTAAACACAATATCAGTCCTACCCAGTTGATGGAAACACAACTCGGTAACAAATTTTACCTTTTTTATGATGTCTAGCTAAAACCCCAATTCTTGGGGTGTGACTATGTGATTATGGGTTGATCTAGCTGTCGAGTATTGTTAATTGATAGTTTAATTGTTGTTTAAATGTGTTTTCATTCAGTAATTGTGGTTGAATTTAATAGGTTGTAGTTGCTAATACAATCTTAACTTCGTGTTTTTGGCTTGCTCGAGAGACATGTTTCAAAACCAAAATTACTAAATCGATAGTCTGTGGGTATTGGGTTGTTATGGGTTCAGCTCGAGAGACTGAATCCTAAACCTTTTTCCACAAATTTAGCTCGAGAGAGTGAATGAACTAAAGCGAAGGTTGTGCTTAATTGCTGCTTGTTGGTGTTCGAGAGAAACCAATTTGATTCGGGGTAAATTGTTTGAGATAAAGTTTATCCCCACTAAAGTCTACCTTAATCACTGATTTACAGTTATTTACTATTAATTGCATTTATCCGGTTGTCTTCCTTAGACCATAATCCAATCACATCCCAATAACCCCGTCTCTATAATTGTTATTTTCGTATTATTTGCTGTTTTAGTTGATAATTGAATCCAAATCCCCCTGATATTTGACACTTGTGCACCCCAAATTTGAACAATTCTTTTATTGGTAAATGTTTTTAGCTATGATTTACTTGAGCATATACTTACTTGCCTATTGATTCTCATCAACATACCACTCCCTTGGGACTCGACCCCAACTCCCATAGTTGGGTTATATTACTATTGAACAATCGTTGAAACTTAGTATTGGATGAAGGGTCCTGATACGTGAAATCAGACATTAGTCTTGCTCGCTGAACCACTCGGGGACACGCCGAATAGGTATTCACCTCACCGAGTTTTACAGGACCTACAGTTAATGTGGGGGTCCAAATGGTGGACTAAGTCGTGATCGCCAACATGTTCAGCGACACGCCGATTTCCTCCTTGGCCTGTCGAGTTTTATAGACTCCAACTTTAGAAGTTCTTGAGTCCAACGGCGGTCCAAGTCAGGCTTGCCGACCTCTTCGGCGAGTCACCGATTGGGCCTTTTTTTGGCCAACCTGCACAGTTCAAACACATTCTACACTTTCACCTGCAAAATCAACACATGATTATTCCAGAAACAAAAGAAAGAAAATGAAAATCTTGGGTTGCCTCCCAAGCAGCGCCTTAGTGAAGGTCGTGGCACGACGCAATCCCTCAATCATACTTCATTCTTCGGGTATGCCCTAGGCTCACTAGGCAACCCTCCTTATTTTCTTGAGTAGAGATAAGACACCATATGACCCATTCGACCCTCCAATAGCTGAATAGTGATGGAATGTGAGGCAATCATCTGATTTAGCATTGAGACATGCCCTTTGATCTCTTTCAACACTCTGTCCTGTTCTTCGACTTTGTGTAGAATGAGTGAGAGCATCTCTTGGACTTGTCCACCCTCATAGTCCTTAGGATTTTAATGCTCATGAGAGGGAATGTACCTATATTTCTTTTTGTACATTCTTTCAATTTCCATGACTTCTTTGGCCACGACATCCAGTTGGGTCAACAATACGACCAATTCTTGGTCTTTTTCTGCCTCCTTATTGGTCTTAATCATGCAATCAAGGAGTTGGGCTACTATCGTGTAGGCTTGTCGTATTAAACCACCTGGAGTAAGTTGATCAGCTACTCCTTTGTTCTCAGGACCAATACCTTTATAGTAGCACTCCAACATCTTATCTGGAATTCCATGAGTTGGGCACTGCTGCAATAGTTCCTTAAATCTTGGCCACAACTCATGGATAGTGTCACCCTCCAATTGCTTGAAAGTTAGGATATTATCCATGAGAATCATCCATCTCAAAATAGGGTAATCCAATGGGTTACCATTGCCACACTATATGCTCATTTCCTCTATTCAACAACCAACATGAAAACTAAAACTTAAAGTAAGTAAATTCAACTATAACTAAAAAGAACAAAATTCAACTTCACCAAAAGAATTTCAAACAACACTACTCCCCGGCAACAACGCCATTTTGATTAATAATGTTTTAAAGATACTTCATCCAATTCTACGTAGGAGCGATCGTTAATCAGTATATAACCCAACTAAATGAGTTGGGGTCGAATCCCACAAGGAGCGGTTTGTGTTGAGATTCAATAGAGAAATATGATCATGTTCGAATCGGTGATAAGAATAAAAATTATTGAATAAAAAAATCATTCAAATCAGGGAATGCCAAATGGGGGAATTGGTTTTGAATTATCAACTACAAATAACCGCAAATAATACTAAAAATAACAATAATGAGACGGGTTCTTGGGATGAGATTTGATTATCGGATAATATAGACAAATGGGTAATTCAAACTATTAGAAAATAGCTATATATTATTGAGTAAGCTAGACTATAGAGGAGGTAAACTTACTCTTGAACAATTTACCCCAAATCAAGTCGATTTCACTCAAACATCAACAAGAATGCAAAATAATAACAGCCCACACCTTAGTCCATTCACTATCTTTAGCTGAATGTGTGGAATTGGGTTTAGGATATACTCTCTCTCGATGAACCCATATCAACCTAATATCCACTGACCATTAATCAAAAACCTTAGTTCTAAAACCTCTCTCTCGAGAAGGCCAACAACACAAACGTAGAACTGCATTCGCAACTACAATTCTTAAATTAAACAACAATTAATGCTGCGAAGGACCATTCGGCATAGTAAGTCGGGCAAGCCGATTCACTCGGCGATCTGCCCTTTGGTCAATATTCTCGCCCTTCTGCTTTGGCCTTTAGCTTTCTCAAGGTCTATTACGTTGGGCGATCCAACACTGCATCGTGGAACCACTTGGCAATTCACCGACTGCTCCTTTCTCTCGTCAACTTGGTTTTCTCCTTCCAGGCTTGGAAAATTAGAACTTTAGGTGGTCAAAAAGCCATTCGACGACTCACCAAATTGACTTGGCGATCACCAGGCTCTCTTTTCTTCATTCCTTCAGCTCACTTTGTTCCTTTTTGCAACTTAGTGTCCATGCTTTGCCCTCAATCCCTAATCCTATAAAATCAAGGATTTAACATCAGTTAGTGGCACAAAATAAGCATTAGAGGACACTAAACCCTATACAATTAAAGCCCTAAATGAGTCCAAATCTAGGACTCATCACTATGTGAGGCTGACGTTGTTCCCATATTCCTTGTTAGTAGCCGCCAGAGAGTGGTTAGATTTTGCGCCACCAAACTCCATCACTATATGGTATTATCTGGCGAAGAAGTTCTTGAGTTGATTCTTCCCATCCAAGAAAACTATATGGTTGAGGAGTGAGATATTAAGCTTTGAGCAAAACTATGGAGAGGATATGTACCAAGCATGGACTCGTTTTAAACAAATACTGAATAACTGCCCACAACACATGCAAACTAATGAGGTACTCGCTCACTCTTTCTTTGAGGGTTTAGGTTATAATGAACGTGTGCTTCTTAATAGTGCAGTAGGTGGACAAGCCCTAGCAAAAACCCATGAGGAATTGTTTGGCTTACTTGATAGAGTCTCCGAATGGAACCCAGGGTATGAAGGGGAAATGCCTAGATCCACAACCCAAAAGGTTGTGGGAATCTTATATGTAGATCAAGCTACCGCCATAAACGCCAAACTGGATGTGATGCAATATAGCATAGCCATGCATTTCAAGCTAATGGCCCTAAACCATGCACGGGTAAACGTTGTAGAATAGGCAGCCAAATTGGTGTGGGGTATGTGGTAGTGGAGCTCAAGAAATCGAACTATGTGAGGCAAACTTGAATTCAGTAAATTATGTGGAAAATGCCCAAAGGAGTTGAGGTAAACAAAACTATGGTAACACTTACAACCCTAGATAGAGGAACCATCGAAACTTCTCATGGGGTGGGAACCAAAAACAAAACCAAAACCAAGCGCAAGGGGCTAACCAATACCGTTCTCAAGGGGCTGGGCAACAATTTCAAAATCCTAACCAAAGCGCAAATCCTAATACACCAAAAGGGGGGATGACCAATGAGGAGCTACTCCAAAATCTCATGGCTGAAATAAGAACAAATATAAATGCTAGGTTAGATAAGCAGGATGAGAACATTAGAAACATCCAAATGTCCCAAATGAGTTTAGAGAAACACATTGTGCAAGTAGTGTCATGACCTAAGAGCACCCCCTAGTCGTAACATGGTGTAGTCGACCCGAAGGGGACTCATACGAGCCATAACATCATCATAACATAAGAAAGTAGTAATAATGCGGAAAATTAAAACTTGACAATCAAAGTTCAAACTTCATTTTCATAAAAGGAAAATAGTAAGAATCTAGACTCTATGTCTCACATACACCATCTAAACATAGGAATACAATAGAGAGTCTCAAATAGGGTCAATAGCCCTTAGACATAATAGTCTCATAGAAAGAGGTACATCAAAAGTTTACAAAGTCTATTACAATAAGAGAGAACATAGAGTGGCATCAAATGCTTTTCCTCGGATCCTGAGGACCTACCACATATCTAGGAGACATCTATTCCCAGACTTCTTCAAAGTATGGAGTAGAAGTTACCTAGCAGGAACCTTCACTCATAAGATTTAGAAGGGAAAAAGGGGTTAGCACATAATATGTACTAACTACGAAATTATGCATAAAAACCTTAAATCATGCAAAAAGGACATTTTTATGAAGGATATGTATTTATGAGGTTTGGAAAACCAATTTACATCATCAACATAACATTCTAGCTAATATCACAATTATATTCACAACATAGTAACGACATGACCATAGCAACCGCTAAGGTTTTTACTTGTGCCATGTATGGTTGGCATTCCCATAATACCAACCATACTAAGCATCCCTTAGGAACTACCTTGGTCACACATATTACTTTTAGACATCATCACATTCAATAATCATAAGTAGGGGATTAGTCATGTATAACATTTGAATATAAGAACGAGTCATTCATAGCAACTATCCATTAAATATACATGCATACATTCATGTATCAACATAGTAATGAGAACCATCTATATCAACCCACCAAGTTTACTAGTGCAATGTAAAAGTGAAGTCACATACCCCCACTCCTACCTAGCAACCTTACTAAGAAGTTATAGAGTAGTTTATGCTTCATCCATTATCTCATTATCTAGGTAAAAACAACATAACCGACATAGACCTGAGATCTACATGGAATCCGGTGTCTAAACCCCACACCGTAAAGAGGTGTTCTGCTTGCCTAAGGTAGAACTAAGGATATAGCTATAAGGTGGATCTACTAGAAAAATCTTATATTGGCACATAGGTATGGGATAGGGAGATTTCTTCTAGAAACTCTACTTCTTGCATTAACGGAGGATACCCCATCTCATGAGTTTACTAAGATGACCCAACCTCTTGCATTAATGGGAGGGTCTTTCCCTCATTGGCCATAGCCACTCGGTTGTTAGTATTATTTCCCAAATTATTGTCATTAGTATTTCCATTGTATCTATATGTGTTAAGGATTGTTCAACCTTTCATTCAATACAATTCAATAAGTATCTCATATATTCATTAAGGTGAGAATGCACTTTCAACCTAGAATCAATATTAGCATGTGAGTAGAACTTTCACATTAACATTCATAGTGTCTTCATGAGAACTATAATTTCAATCGACAGAATACATTAACAACATTCTAAGCAATTTATGCAACATCATGTGTAAGGGATAAGGGAAGAAACACCATTCACCAATACCTCACTTTGCACCATTGTCATAGAACCTTTACCCTTCAAGTAAATCCCAAGTTCATATACAACATTCCTCAATAGGTACATAACCCTAGAAGTTTACCCCTTTCAAGATCATGAATCAAGTATCACAATTACACCAAAATATACTACAATAGGCATGAGGAAACAAGATTCAACAACTAAATAATCATAGATACAATTCATAGTAATTATCTTACATCAATGCCTTCACTAACATTCATGAAATTGGGGTCATGGGGTGCACATGGGTTCATCGGGATTTTTACAATAAAAATCACCAATTAAAATCAATTTATCCATGATATAAGTCAAATAACATAATGTAAACGTTTTTAGAATGAACCCATGGCTAGAATAGAAACCCTAGTTTTTAGTCAAGATACCAATTTTGAAATACGAGTTTTGAAGGGCTTCATGAAGAAACTAATCCATGAATCAAGATTCCCATACCTTAATTGAAGCCTTGCCCACGAATTGGAGTGAAAATCTTGGAGCTTGATCCCTAATCTTCAAGTTTTTGGTGTTCTTCAATGGAGGAACTTCTAGAGAGAGAAATATTGAAAGGATTTGGGTCCTCTTTTATTTCTTTTAAGAGTGATTAAAGAAGGAGAATTTGACTTTAAAAAGTATTTATATTTTGTTAGGAAAAGAGTGGAAAGTGTTGGTTTTAGTTTAGGAAAGATTTACTTAAAGACCCTTCATTAACCTCCAAATTTTAGGCTTTCCACGCTGAAGCTCGCCCATTGGCATCATTTCTCTCGCCAAGGCACTTAGGTGACTCGCCTAATGTACCTTCGTCTCGCCCAATTCAACAGTAAGTCACCTAAGGGGGCATCTCACTTGGGCAATGGGGAGGGTTGTTGGGTGAATCACCAAC
Organism: Solanum stenotomum; assembly: GCF_019186545.1. Lineage (NCBI taxonomy): Eukaryota > Viridiplantae > Streptophyta > Magnoliopsida > Solanales > Solanaceae > Solanum > Solanum stenotomum. The sequence continues at coordinate 33,044,970 of NC_064290.1, read as the reverse complement.
CCCTTTGGGTTATCCTCAACCCTTATCACCCTTTGTTACAGTAGCTAAGGTTAGTGAGGAGGCTGTCCACTAGGTGAGGAGATCCCTTTGACGCATCACCAAGGTTCATGGGCGAAGCTACTGCCCATCGCCGAATGGTTTTGAGGTCACTCTTGTTTTCCTTCATTATTCCTAGGTAGTTTAAGGTCCTAGACTTAATCCTAGACCCCTTCCTTAACCATTTAAGCTCTACGACAGCATAGTCGTTGCTTTAAGGTTACTTTAACCCACACCATGAACCTCTAGTTTATCCTACCATTTTCTGGGGTGTTACCTTATCTCTCCCTTGGGGACATTTTTCCTCGAATAAAAAATCTGGACACCTTACGAAAGGGTAGACTTAAGACTAGCAGCCCAACGAGTATGTAACCAAAAACAAAAATGCAAGACTCATAGGAGGAAACATCAACCCCATTATAAGATATGGTCAATGCATTGCAAGAAAGTAGGAACTACATCTACCAACTCAATATGCATGGAAACTCATGAATTCTCATTCATATAGGAAGGACTAACTTCTCCAACCCAAATAAGCCCCACATACCGGGGACTAAGTTTCCCCTTCTTGCCAAATCTCATTACACCATTCATAGGTGAGATTTTTAAGTAGACCCAATAAACAACCTTAAATTCAAGATCCTTCCTTCTATTATCGGCATAAGACTTTTGCCGACTTTGGGCTGTCTTCAACCTTTCTCTAATGAGTCAAACTTTCTCAATGGCATCATAGACTAGTTAGGGACCAATAAGAGAAAACTCACCTACTTTAAACCACCCAACTGGAGATCTACACCTTCTACCAGATGGTGCTTCAAACGTGGCCATGGCAATACTTGAGTGGTAACTATTGTTGTAGGCGAATCCATCGAAGGAAGATGATCGTCCCAACTACCCTTGAAATCAATCACATATTCTCTCAACATGTCTTCTAAGGTTTGAATGGTGCATTCAGCTTGACCATCCATTTGAGGGTGGAAAGCGGTACTAAGTTTAACATTGGTACCAAGCCCTTATTGGAGTGCTTTCCAAAAATATGAAGTAAATTGAACACCTCTATCCGATATGATAGACAAAGGAACCCCATGCAACTTCACTACCTCCTTGATGTATAGCTTAGCATAATCTTTTTCTAACAAGGTAACCTTAACTGGAATAAAGTGAGCGGACTTGGTCAATCTATCCACAATGACCCATATGGAATCATGTTGCATTTTTTGTACGAGGCAACCCTACAACAAAATCCATATTCACCTCCTCCCACTTCCAAGTGGGAATATTTATATCTTGAAGCAAACCTCCGGGTTTCATATTGTAACAACCTTAAAAATGAAATAAGAGGAACTACAGCTTCTCATGTGTTTTGGAAGTTGGTAATTTTTTAAAAAGAAGAGTTTTGGCTTTTAAGGTTTAGTTTAAAGATTATTGAGGTCGAACGTCAAGGGACGACCTTGACGTTCGGAGACTAGTCTTTTGAGCTAATGTGGTTTAGTGGTGTAATTTGCCCTAGTCTTGTTCGAAAGGGGTTTAAGGAGTCAACGTCAAGGCATGTGTTAGACTCCATGCTATGAGACCTACTCTAGGTTGGTTGAGGGTGCTAGACAAGGAGCCAAGCCAAAAAGGGGCAAGCCTTAGCCAAAAAGCCAAGTCTGTCCCAAGTTGGCTGCTCACTGCCCCAAAGACTACAGGCACCACTACAACTAGTGGTGCTCTAGATGGTTCGTATACTTGGGCGTGAAGATCACTTGTTCTCAAGGGTGGTAATGCAACTTTTTGTAGGTGCTGCCTTATCTTCACGAGCTCCACCACGACTCGTGGTGTGCACCATGGATCGTGGGAGCCTCTGTGAAGATGCCTTGGGCCCTTGAGGGCTTGACATGGTGGAGAGGCCCACTGGTCAAGGGACCAAGGGCACCATCACAAGCCGTGGTGCCCTTCAAGACCCGTCCAAGTGGGCGTGGTCCCTAACAGGGCTGCCTCATTTAGGGGCTTTTGGGTAATTTCTTTTGAATGTTTTAATGTGTGGGGTTGATTTTAAAAGGTTTATATGATAAATATAATTAGTTTTAAGTCTTAAAACCTTCCTTTAGCTCATTATTCTCAAATACCAAAATCAAAAGCTCCAAAGTTCTTCTCTCTCAATATTTCTCTCTCAACTCAAGGAAGAAGAAGAAGTGGGAACTAGGGTTTGCATTCAAAGCTTCTTTTATCAAATTTTCTTGGCAATTCATCAACTAAGGGATGCTGGATCTTTATCTAGGGCTAGTTTTAGCGCTAGAGCCAAATCTAAAAATGGTTTTCAAGGACTTCAAAAGTTATGAAAAACCCCAATTCTTCCTCAAACTCATGGGTTCTTGCATTAAATGGTTTCAAATGATTTATTATGATTATATTATGGTTTAGTTGATGTTTTTTGGTGAAAAACTCCATGGACACATGATCTCCCTAAATTCCTAAATTTGGCTTATGAAGTGGGTTTGATAATTATGATTATATATTGATGGAATTGTATCTAGATTGATTTGTATTATTGATTCCTATTGTTATCTATATCTATTGTTGGTGGATTGTTGGTGTATGGATGAGTTGAAAGTTATGGCCTTGTAGGCAAATCATGGGTAAATTCTCTTGTGATGTTAGAATTGTTGGGAATCGGATAATGGTGATTATGGCTTTGGAGAATGGTAAGTTGACCTACTTTCATGCTATAATGAAATTGTTCTTGTTTGGATTGATCCACTTGTGGTGGAGGTGTTTACTTATTGAATGTGTATTGATTATGGCCTCGAAGGCATTATATTGTGAATTGAAGTATTCTCTTAATGTGTGTACATGTGTGTGCAATATGATGGTTATGTATGTGGTGTTCAAGAATAGTATGATGGTATATTATACAATGTGTATATATTGTGATTGAAATTATGTTCTCTCTTAATGTTTATATCTGATGAAGATGGACTATGAAAGGTCTCTATATGGTAACGTTGTCTCTCAAATTAGTAGACCTAGATTGGTAACCTCTCTTTAAATGAATGAATGAATGTCTAGTATCGGTAGACCTAAAGTTGGTGCCCTTCTATAAATGACTAATGAGGTATTCTAGACTATGACTTGAATCGGTTAGACCTAAGTAGGGTGCCCTTTAATTGTGAGTCTAGATCCCTAAGTGAATGTAAACCTGGAAGCGGTAGACCTTATAATGGTGCCTCCTTCTTGCGTGAAATAATAGACTTGGAGTTGGTGGGCCAGAACGGTAGAAACCCTCTCTAAGAAAGTTAATGAGCTATCATTTATGAACCTTGATCGGTAGATCCTTGTGGTTCCCTTCTTGGTAGAGTATTTTGGGTCGGTAGGCCTAATCATGGCGCCCTCTCTAGTACTCATATGTGAATGAAATTACTCTATGGGAACTAAGGCTAAGCATCGAGTGGATATGGTTAAGATGGTAGCTCTTCCTAAGTATGAGGCAAGAGTACAATGAACGTCTTTGGATATCCCCTAAACCATGTGCCTACATGGGATCTGTATTAGTTCTACCCTTGGCAAGTAGAACACCTTCCACGGTGTGGGGTCTTATGACACCGGATTCCATGCCTAACTAGTATGCTCTATGTCGTTTAATGTCTATTCCCTTCATGTGGGATGTGCACTCTAGTTACTTGATAGGTTCTATAACGTGTAGGTAGTAGTATGGGATGCTATCTACACATGGCACGAGTAGGCCTTGAAGGTACTAAAGTGAGTTCCCTATGTCTTTAATGACTATTATGTGAAGTCCCCTATATGCATGAATGTCTCCTTAAATGTCTCTACTAATGAATGTTGACTTATTGGTTTATGTTGAAAGGGAAAGGTCCTTATCTACTACCTTGAGGAATAGTTTGGTATGGCATGAAGAGGTAGCATGGGATGCCCCTCCATGTCTTACTTAGGTGGGTCTTAGGGTAACTTTAGGTGGAGGGTCTAAGATGATGGAATGGTCTATTTGACAAATGTGCATATGTGTTGAAAATTGGTAATCATTAAGCATGCGTATAATATGGATATAGTCTTGTATGTGGATGTTGACTTGTAATGCGTCTCTTATACATTTGGTTTATGGATATGTATCAAAAATTGCATAAAAGCTTATACCTTAAATAAATGTCCCTTTTTGCATGTTTTTGCATAGTTAATATTCTTAATACTTAATTGTGCTAACCCCATTCTTTTCCATGTTTTACTACAAGTGTAGGTGTTGGCAAGTGAGGTGCTTTCTATAGTGATGCTTGGGATTAGAGTTACTCTCAAGACTTTTTGGTATGTCCTCATATGTCGAGGGCACGAATTCTATGTTCTAGTTTCTTTTATTAAGACTTTGTAATAGACTTGTTGTATTCTTCTTTATTGTAAAGGGCTGTGTCCCTAGTATGTTTCTTTGTGACTTGGGTCTAAGTTGGCCACGTGAGACTTGTATTCCGCTTGTGTATAAAGACTTCTTTAAAATGTGGTTGACTTTCAAGTACTATGAGTTTGTTTTAAAAAAAAGGGTTTTAATTCCGTACTATTTTATGCCTATGTGATGAATGAATGCTAAGGGCTTGTATAAGACCTCATCAAGGTCGAATACGCCATGTCGCAACTTGGGGGTGCTCTTGGGTCATGACACATATGCTAGGCCTTAACTTGTTGACAATTTGGACATTTGGCTATGAAACCCTCTATATTCTTCTTCATGCCATTCCACCAATAAACTTCTCGTTGGTCACGACACATCTTGTTGGCTCCCGAATGGATAGAATACCGTGAACCATGAGTCTCTTCTAAACTTTTCTCCCTCAAACCATCAACATCCGGCACACAAAACCTACTTTGGTACCTAAGCACCCCATCTCCCCCTTGGGAGAAAACCTTAACGGACTTGTTGAGAACCGATTCTTTTAATTCCATCAAACTAGGATCAAGATGTTGCTTAGACTTCACATCAACAACAAAGGATGATTTGGAACTATGATGAATCACGACTCCACCCTTGGTGGAATCCACTACTTGCACAACCAACCGGGCCACCCTATGCACTTGACGGACCAATTCCTTCTTCCCATCCTCTATATGAGCAACACCACCCATGGACAATCTGCTCAAGGCATCCATAACCACATTAGCTTTTCCGGGGTGGTATAGGACACTCATGTTATAATCTTTTAAAAGTTCCAACCACCTTCTTTGTCGGAGGTTTAAATCTTTTTGGCTAAACACATATTGAAGACTCTTGTGGTCGGTAAACACATCTATGTGTACCCCATAGAGATAGTGTCTCCATATTTTCAAGTCAAAAACCACCGCCGCTAATTCAAGGTCATGGGTTGGGTAGTTCTTCTCATGCATCTTTAATTGCCTTGAAGCATAGGCAATTACCTTACCATGTTACATTAGAACACATCCCAACCATACCCTCGAAGCATCACAATACAGTATAAATCTGTCGATACACTCCAGTAAGGTTAACACCGGAGCGGAGGTGAGTTTATCTTTCAACTCTTGAAAACTCTTTTCACAAAACTCCGACTATTTGAACTTAGACTTCTTTTGGGTCAAGGTCGTTAATGGAGAAGCAATAGATGAGATGCCCTCTACAAATCTCCTATAATACCTGGCCAATCCCAAAAAGCTTCGAATATCAGTGGGACTTAGGGGTCTAGGCCAACTTTTAACAGCATCCGTTTTCTTCGGATCAAATTCTATTCCCTCACTAGAAACAATGTAACCGAGGAAAGCAACCGACCTTAGCCAAAGCTCGCACTTGCTAAACTTAGCATACAACCTTTGGTCCTGGAGGACTTGCAACACCATCCTCAAATGTTTCATGTGTTCACTCACTCTTTGAGTATATCAAAATATCATAAAAAAATTTATCACAAATGAATCAAGATATTGCCTAAATACCCTATTCATAAGGTCCATGAATGCCGCCGGGGCATTTGTGAGGCCAAAACACATGACTAGGAATTCGAAATGACCATATCTCGTTTGGAAGGCTGTTTTAGGAATATCAACTCCTCTCACTCTAAGTTGGTGATAACCCGACCTTAAGTCAATCTTTGAAAAGTAACTCGCCCATTGGAGTTGGTCAAATAAGTCGTCAATCCTAGGGAGCGGGTACTTATTCTTTATTGTGACCTTGTTCAATTGTCGGTAATCAATACACATCCTGAGGGACCCATATTTCTTCTTCACAAACAAAACTGGGGAACCCCATGGAGATTTGCTTGGTTGAATAAAACCTTTATCTAGCAAATCTTTAAGTTGACCCTTTAATTCCTTCAAATCGGTCGGGGCCATCTGGTAAGGGGGAATAGATATGGGGTGTGTATCCAACAAAAGATCAATGCCGAAGTCTATCTCCCATTTGAGCAAGTCATCGGGAAAGACATCCGGAAAATCCCTTACTACGGGGACCGACTCTAAAGTAGGAGTCTCGGACACTAGGTCCTTAACTCTTACAATGTGATAGATACACCGCTTAGAAATCATTTTACAAGCTTTTAGACATGAAATGATTCGACCTCTAGGGATTAAGAGTCTTCCCTTCCATTCCAAAACGGGCTTATTAGGAAATTAAAACTTCACAACTCGGGTTCTACAATCTATGGAAGCAAAACAAACATGCAACCAATCCATCCCCAATATGACATTGAAGTCCATCATATCAAGTTCTACAAATCAACCAAAGTGACCCTATGAGACAAAGAGATTGGACAACCCCTATATACCCTTTTAGCTATAACTAAATCACCTACCGGGGTAGACAGGGAAAAGGGTTCTTTTAGGGTTTTGGGGAGAACATCAAATTTCATAGCCACTAAAGGAGTAACAAAATATAAAGTGGCACTGGGGTCTAATAATGCATAAACATCAATTGAAAATAATTGTAACATACCCGTTACAACTTCCGAGGAAACCACTTGGTCACTTCTAGATTGGAGAGCATACAAGTGATTCTTCTTGGGAGCATCGGAGTTGGAACCACTAGTGGGAGCCTGATTGCCTTCTCTTCCCCTGGCCATACGAGTTGAACAATCTTTCAATCGGTGGCCACTTTTTCCACATCCATAGCACACAACCATACCGACAAGATATTTCCCTTCATGCTTTTTACCACATTTTGTACAACTAGTTCTTTCAACATAAGGGCCACTCTTATTGCCTCCTTGAGGTTTAGGGGTAGCCACCTTTCCTTTGTTAGACTTGGGAGCATTGGAGGGGCTTTGGTTGGTAAACCTCTTCTTAAACCTTGGTTCACCTTGACCTTCAAACTTACCTTTAGATGAAGTTCCCTCATCGGCCCTTGGCTTTTTCACCTCTCTATTCTTTTTTCTAAGCCTTGACTCTTCCACTTGTTGAGCATGTACCATCAACCTAGAGATATCCATGTTGTCATGGAGCATTGCCGCTCGACACTCTTCTTCAATAGCATCGGACACACCGGTGATAAAACGACTCATTTTATCTCTTGGATTAGAAACCAAAGAGGTAGCATATTTGGACAACTTTGTGAATTTTAATGAGTATTCTTGGACACTCATCCCTCCTTGACGGAGATTGATGAACTCCTCAACTTTTGCCTCTTTCTTTTCACGGGGGAAAAACCTCTCAAGGAAAGACTTCCTGAATATTTCCCAAGTCACGGGACCTGCTCCTATAGCCCTATTATCCTTCCATTGATTGTACAAAGTTTGGGCTATGTCTTTCAATTGATACTCGACTAACTCGGCCTTCTCAATAGAAGTAACTTCCATGGCATACACTATTTTGTAGACCTCCTCTACGAACTCTTGTGGGTCCTCTTTTACCTTAGAGCCATAAAACATAGGGGGATTCATTCGGGTAAAGTCCCTCAACTTTGAGGCCATCGTACTAGCATTGACATTTGCCTGGGATCCCACATCTCGGTTAGCATGGGCCGTTAAAGCTTGTGCTTGAGTGGTGACGGCTTGAGTTTGCACCGTCATGAGTTGAGTTAGGGTATGAAGAGACGCTCTTATCTCCACATTAGACATAGCTCCTTCATCAAGACGAACTTGAGGGTCTTGAGGAGTATGAGGTGGAACTTCCTCATTGACATTCTCCTCTCGTGCCCTTCTTGCATTGGCCCTTCTTGTATTCATTACCTATAATCACAAGAAAAGGATTAGGAGAAAGGACTTCATAGAGTTAGGACTCCATAGGATGACTAAAGAGTAATGAAGAAAATGAGAGTTCCTAAACATCTTATAGCCTCATATTAATAAGTGTGGCGCGCTACACACTCTTGAACAAGACTCTACTAGAGACATCAACCTAAGAATTATCCGAACAACTTATTCCCTGATACCAAGTTTGTCACGACCCGAGATCACCCCCTAGTCAAAACATGGCGTAGTCGACCACGAAGGGGTCTGATACAAGCCCTAGGATCATCATAACATAAGAAAGTAGAAGTAATGAGGAAAATTAAAACTTTACAATCAAAGTTCGAACTTTATTTTCATAAAAGGAAAGTAGTAGGAATCTAGACTCTTTCTCTCACATACACAATCTAAACATAGAAATACAATAGAAAATCTCAAATAGGGTCAATAGCCTTAGACATAATCGTCTCATAGAAAGAGGTACATTGAATGTTTACAAAGTCTATTACAATAAGAAAGAACATAAACTGGCATCAAATGCTTGTCCTCGGATCTTGAGGACCTACCACAAATCTTGGGAAAGTCTATTCCAAGTATTCTTCAAAGTAGGGAGTAGAAGTCACCTAGCCAGAACCTACACTCATAAGATGTAGAAGGGAAAAAGGGGTTAGCACATAATATGTACTAAGTATGGAAATATGCATAAAAAACTTAAATCATGCAAAAAGGACATTTTAATGAAAGATATGCAGTTATGAGGTTTTGAAAACCCATTTGCATCATCAACATAGTATTCAAGCCAATATCACAATTATATTCATAATATAGTAATGAAATGACCATAGCAACCCCTAAGGTTCAATTGTGCCATGTATGGTTGGCATCCTATAATACCAACCTACTAAGCATCCCTTAGGAACTACATTGGTCACAAATATTACTTTTAGACTTCATCACATTCAATAATCATAAGTAGGGGATTAGTCATGTATAATATTTGAATATAAGGACAAGTCATTCATAGCAACTATCCATTCAATATACATGCATACATTCATGTCTCAACAAAGTAGTGAGAACATATATATCATCCCACTAAGTTTACTAGTTGCAATGTAAAAGTGAAGTCCCATACCCCCACTCCTACCTAGCAACCTTACTAAGAAGTTATAGAGTAGTTCATGCTTCATCCATTTTCTCATTATCTAGGGAAAAACAACCATAACAGACATAGACCATGAGAGCTAAATGGTATCTGGTGTCTAAACCCCACACCGTAAAGAGGTGTTCTACTTGCCTAAGGTAGAACTAAGTATATAGCTATAAGGTGGATCCACTAGCTAAATCCTATGTTAGCACATAGTTATGGGATATGGAGATTGCTTCTAGAAACTCTACCCCTTGCATTAACCGAGGAGTCCTCATCTCATGAGTTTACTAAGATGACCCAACCTCTTGCATTAACGGGAGGGTCTTTCCCTTACTGGCCATATCCACTCGGTGCTTAGTATTATTTCCAAAATTATTACCATTAGTCTTTCCATTGTATCTACATATGTGAAGGACTGTTCAACCCTTCATTCAATACAATTCAATAAGTAGCTCATAGATTCATTAAGGTGAGAATGCACTTTCAACCTAGAATCAACATTAGCATGTGAGTAGAACTTTCACATTAACATTCATAGAGTCTTCATGAAAACTATAATTTCAATCAACACAATACATTAACATCATTCTAATAAATTTATGCAAAATCATGTTTATGTGATAAGGGAAGAAAGACCATTCACCAATACGTCACTTTGCACCATTGTCGTAGAACCTTTACCCTTCAAGCAAATCCCAAGTTCAAATACAACATTCCTCAATATGTACATAACCCTAAAAGTTTACCCCTTTCAAGGTCATGAATGAAATATCATAATTACACCTAAATATACTACAATAGGCATGAGGAAACAAGATTCAACAACTAAATGATCATAGATACAATTCATAGTAATCATCTTGCATCAACGCCTTCACTAACATTCATGATATTGAGGTCATGGGGTGCACATGGGTTCATGGGTATTTTTACAACAGAACTAACCAATTAACATTAATTCATCCATGATATAAGTCAAATAACATAATGAAAACATTTTTAGGATGAACCCATGGCTAGAATAGAAACCCTAGTTTTTATTCAAGATACCAATTTCGAAATAAGAGTTTTGAAGGGCTTCATGAAGAAACTAATCAATGAATAAATATTCCCATACCTTAATTGAAGCCTTTCCCACGAATTGGAGTGAAAATCTTGGAGCTTGAACCCTAATCTTCAAGTTCTTGATGTTCTTCAATGGAGGAACATCTAGAGAGAGAAATATTGAAAGGATTTGGGTCCTCTTTTATTTCTTTTAAGAGTGATTAAAAAAGGAGAATTTGACTCTAAAAAGTATTTCTATTTTGTTAGGAAAAGAGTAGAAAGTGTTGGTTATAGTTTAGGAAAGATTTACTTAAAGACCCTTCATTAAACTCAAAATTTTAGCCTTTCCACGCTGAAGCTCGCCCATTGGCACCCTTTGGCTCGCCAAGGAACTTAGGCGACTCACCTAATGTACCTTGGTCTCGCCCAATTTAACAGTAAGTCACTTAAGGGGGCAGCTCACTTGAGCGATGGGGAGGGATGTTGAGCAAATCGCCAACCCTTTTGGGCGATCCTCAACCCTTCTCGCCCTTTGTTACAGTAGCTAAGGTTAGTGAGGAGGCTGTCCACGAGGCGAAGAGATCCCTTTGGCGCATCGCCAAGGCTCATGGGCGAAGCTACTTCCCATCGCTAAATGGTGTTGAGGTCACTCTTGATTTCCTTCATTTTACTTAGGTAGTTTAAGGTCCTAGACTTCACCCTAGAGTCCTTCCTTAACAATTTAAGCTCTACGACAGCCTAGTCGTTGCTTTAAGGTTACTGTAACCCTAACCATGAGGCTCTAGTTTATCCTACCATTTTCCGAGGTGTTACAAGTATCTAATTCTCTGAACTTGCGTCCCAAGGTGGGCTGCCTGGTGATAGTGAACCCATCCCAAAGCAACTGAATGTGGTAAGTACTAGAAGTGGGGTTACAACTAGAGGAACTAGCTCTAAAGAAGAGAGATACTGAGGCTGGTACTAATGAAAAGAAAGTGGAATAGGTAGTGAAAAGCTCCAATGTTGAGACGCCCATTCCTCAAAAGAAACTACCCCTCCGTTTCCGCAAAGGCTCAGAAAGCAGAATGAGGATGAATGCTTTGGTAAGTTTCTCTCTTTCCTTAAACAGGTTCACATTAACCTACCTTTGGTTGATATTTTGTGTTGTTTCCTGAAGTATGATAAATACATGAAGGAGATAGTGGCTAACAAGAGGAGGCTCACAGAGTATGAAACTGTAGCACTTACTGAGGAGTGCAGCTCTAGAATTCAAAATAGACAACCCAAAAAGTTAAAAGATTCGGGTAGTTTTACTGTCTAGATTACAATTGGGCAAACTGTTCATGCCCAGGGGTTGTGTTATTTTGGGGCAAGTATATATCTGATGTCCTTGTCATTGTATCAAAAGCTTGGGTTGGGTAGTCCAAAATGAACCACCGTCATTCTCCAACTCGCTGATAGATCCATTGCTAGGCCAGAGGGGGTCGTAGAGGATGTGTTAGTACAAGTAGGTTCCTTAATATTTTCAGTGGATTTAGTGGTCTTAGACTTTGAACCTAATTCTGAAGTCCTATTCATTTAGGAACGTCAGTTCTTGGCCACGAGTAGGGCATTGATTGATGTAACAACTGGGAAATTAACTATGAGGGCACATGATAAGGTTGAAGTATTTGATGTTTATCGCCCTTTAAAATTGCCTTCTATCTATGAAGAGTTGTTTGCAATTATGGTGGTTGATCACATACTAGTCGCAGTTAGCTGTGCCCGAAAATCCCTTAAAAAGAGTGCTAGTAGGTTATGAGGTGGAGGGAGATACTGAGGCTTAAGAGATAGACACATGTTTGAATTTGGCACTTGTGGAGACTCATAAGCGTAGAGTGGAGCCATTAGATCATGAGTTAGGGCCTCCACCAAAGCCATCAATAGAAAAACCTCCCAAGCTGGATCTACAAACTTTGCCGGCTCACCTAAGGTATGCGTATTTGGGTGCTAATGAAACTTTGCATATTCTACTTTCGGCAGAGTTGTCTGATATACAGGTTGATACAACATTGAGGATCCTAAAGCGGAGAAAGAAAGTGATTGGATGGCAGATGGCTGATATTCATGGAATTAGCCCGGCGTTATTTATGCACATAATTTACATGGAAGATGATCATAAACCAAGTGCACAACATCAACGTAAGCTCAATCCTTGAATGAAAGAAGTGGTGAAAAAGGAGGTAATAAAGTGGCTGGATGCTGGAATTGTGTACCCAATTTCTGATAGTAAGTGGGTAAGTTTGGAGTAATGTGTTCCGAAGAAGGGAGGTATGACAGTGGTAAGGAACGGAAAGAATGAGTTGATTCCTACTAGAACAGTGACCGGTTGGAGAATTTTTATGGATTACTAGAAACTTAATGATGCCACCAAGAAAGATCACTACCCGGTTTCCTTCTTTGATCAAATGCTTGACCGACTAGCCGGGCAGGATTACTATTGTTTCATAGATGGGTATTCCAGTTACAACCATACCTTAATTGCACCTAAAGATCAGGAAAAGACCACGTTCCCTTGTCCCTATGCTACCTATGCTTTCAAATGCATGCCATTCAGACTTTGCAATGCATCAACGACCTTTCAAAGGTGTATGATGGAAATTTTTCATGATATAGTGGAAGAATTTGTAGAGGTGTTCATGGATGAGTTCTCCATCTTTGGGAAGTCTTTTGAGATGTGTCTCCGAAATCTTGATAAGGTACTTGCTAGGTGTGAGGACACTAACTTAGTGCTAAACTGGGAAAAGTGTCATTTTTTGGTTAGAAAGGGGATAGTGTTGGGACATAAGGTATCTAAATCGGGTTTAGAGGTTGATAAAGCCAAGGTATAAGTTATTAAAAATTGCCCCCTCCCATTTCTGTAAAAGGAGTGCGAAGTTTCCTTGGTCATGCAGGTTTTTAACGGAGATTCTACAAGGATTTCTCCAAGATTGCAATACCTATGTGTAGTATTTTAGAGAAGGAGGTGAAATTCTATTTTGATGAACTATGCTTTAAAGCTTTTGAGATGTTGAAGAGGAACTTAATTGAGGCTCTTATCTTAATTGCTCTTAATTGGGAAGTACCATTTGAACTCATGTGTCATGCAAGCGACATAGTAGTGGGTGCAGTGTTGGGACAAAGAAAATATAAGGTGTTCCAGTCGATCTATTATGCAAGCAAGACCCTGGATTTTGCACAAACTAATTACACAGTGACTAAGAAGGAGATGCTAGCTCTAGTGTTCACCTTCGAAAAGTTCAGATCGTATTTGGTAGGTACTAAAGTTATTTTTTTACTGATCATGCAACGATTAGGTACCTATTCAATAAGAAATACGCTAAACCAAGGTTGATTCAGTGGATATTGCTTCTCCAAGTATTTAACCTTGAGCTTAAGGATAGTAAAGGTACTAAAACTCAAATAGCTGGTAAGTTGTCTAGGTTGGAGGATTTTTCCCATGTGAATAAAAGTGAGTAAATTCGGGAAGAGTTTCCGGATGAACAATTGATGGCATTAGATATCTCACAAGTGCCATGGTATGCAGACATTGTGAATTTGATAGTAAGTGGAGACTACCCTCCAGGTGCGACCACCCAACAAAAGAAAAAGCTCAATCATGATGCTAAGTTCTATATCAGGGATGAACCATTCCTATTCAAGAAAGGAGTGGATCAGGTGGTGAGAAGATGCATTCTGGAGAATGAGGTTCAAAAAGAGCTTGAAAGGTGTCATGCTAGTCCATATGGAGGTCACCATAGAGGAGAGAGCATGACACATAAGCTACTACAATCTGGTTTCTTTTGGCCCTCGTTATTTAAAGATTCTATTGCTTTTGTAAACGATTGCGATAAATGCCAAAGGTTGGGTACTATTTGAAAAAGACATGAGATGCCGCTAAGTAACATTTTTGAGGTGGAAATTTTGATGTGTGGGGTATTGACTTCATGGGTCTCTTCCCACCATCTAGTGGAAACCAATACATTCTTGTGGCTATGGATTATGTGAGTAAATGGATTGAGGCTGTTGCTCTTCCTTCGAATGATGCAAGGGTGGTGATTAAGATCATGAAGAAGAACATCTTCACTCTCTTTGGCACTCCAAGGGCAATCATAAGAGATGGAAGTAAGCATTTCATTAACCATTTAGTGAAAATCTTCTTGCTAAGTATGGTATTCATCATAAGGTTGCTACAGCTTACCATCCTCAAACGAGTGGCCAAGTGGAGGTTTTGAATAGAGAGATGAAACAAATTTTGCAGAAAATGGTGAATGCGCAGAGGAAAAATTGGTCTAAGAAGTTAGATGATGCGTTGTGGGCATATATGACTGTGTATAAGGCACCCATAGGGACTTCTCTCTATCACATAGTATTTGGTAAAACATGTCACCTTCTGGTGGAATTAGAACACCAAGCTTACTGCACGATTAAGAGGTTGAACTTGGACCCTGAGTTGGCTGGTAGAAAGAGAGTGAATCAATTGCATGAACTTGAGGAAATTATGCTCCACACGTATAAGAATGCCAAGCTTTACAAAGAAAATACGAATAAGTGGCATGACAAGTACATAGTTACTTGTACTTTCACTCTGGGAGAAAAGGTACTACTCTTTAACTCTAGATTGAGGTTATTCCCCGGAAACCTAAGGTCTTAATGGAATGGTCCGTTCGAAATGGTAAGAATGACACAACATGGGGCTGTTGAATTTAAATGTGAGATTGGCCTTATGTTCTTGGTAAATGGGCAAAGGGTGAAACACTACGTTGGTGTAGATTCGGATCGTGATCGCGATGCTCTTGAGCTAAGTGATGAATTATCCAAGTTGAGTCGTGCCACAACATTAAATCAAGCTCTACATGGGAGGCAACCTGTGAACAAACTTTAATAGATAGGTAGTTGCATTTAAATTTTGCATTTTTTGTTTTAGTGTAGTTTCAATTCTTAGAACATAGGAAGTATTTTTTAGCTAGATAGGATTTTTTATTATTTGTAACTTAGTCTCTAATAGTGAAAAAATGAAAAAAATATAGGGTGGCGTACTGACTGGCGCACCGCGTCAGGAGGGAAACTTCAAAGAAGAGTTCCTGGCAAGTTGAGCAGCGCGCCGCGCCAGAGCATAAACAACAAATTTAGCAAGCTGGCGCACTTGTGAGCGCATCGCCCCACCCAATGCCCCACTGCCCAGATTTTGAAAAATTTGGGTTTCAACCCGGATGCGCCCGATCCAACCCCTTAAATCCATAAAAAAACTACATCCATCCCCCATTTTCACCAAATTCCGACTCAACCCCTCTAAATTCCTCCCAAACTCTTTCTCCTCTTCCACCCCCTAACTTCCACGATTAAACCCCCACATCTCTTCTTTCTTCTTCACCATTTCTTCTTCCTTCCTTCTACAATAAATACCCAACATTACAGCTACCTATCCCAACCATTATTCTTCTTCTTCTCCATAATTTCTTACACACAAAACAAAAATTTGTTTTCTCCTATTCCACCCCTACAGCCACCCCCCTAATTATTCATTTTTTTCTTTCTTTTGTTTTTATTTCTCTTCTAAACAGGTGGTAATGGCTCTTAAAGCTAAAAATTTTGCTGGTTCCAAGCGGAGTAGGAATGGAGAAGCTTCTGGGTCCTGTAGTTGCTGGGAACTAGTGCAAAAGTTTGGGAAAAAGGACGTGGAATAATACAGTTTTGAATGGTTTGAATGTTAGAAGGAATCCAAATATATGGGAGATGAGTATGTTAACGAGGTAAGATTACAATCTCAATTTCACGAAACATACAATACTGTCGTTGATCTGGGGTTGAGGTTTATATTTGACAACCTGGAGGATTGTAACCTAACATTAGTTAGAGAATTTTATGCCAACTGGATTACTGAAACCCGTTTTAATAAGTCTGTGCCGGTTAGGGGGCGGGAGGTGAAGTTCACTACTAGAATATTGAATGACTATCTAGGAACCCCAAATTATGACGCCGCTGATTTTAATAGAATGAAGGATAAACCTCCTTATAGGGATTTCTAGCATACCTTGTGTGGGGTTTAGTCAATTGTTCGTTGGGATAGGAGCAAAGACACGAGGAGGCACTCTACCCTACATTACTCCAACTTTAATCAGGTCGCTAGGATATGGTTGAAAATTGTTTGTAGTGTGTTGTTGCTAGCTAAACATCTTACCGATGTGACGCGGGACAAGGTAGTGCTAGTTTATATGTTGATGAAAGGGCTTCCCATTAATGTGTGGGCAATTATTAGGTAGAATATGATAAAGTTTAGGAATAATTTGATGTGGGGTTTTGCTATGAGGGGCTAATAACCCATTTTCTTAGAGCTGAGAGTATTGAGGAGGAAGTGGTGGACCTAACTGTTGCAGTCCATCATGACTTGACTAGTACGATAGTTGATGTCACTCGAACAAAGGTACTGGACACATCCCATAGATCTGTCTTGTCAACCCAAGATCAGCAAGCCTGAGATGACAACGTCATGGCAATGATGTTCGACATGGCGGAGCTGCAGCTAAGGATTGGAGGACGCCCGGTAACTGACAAAGAGATGGAAAACCTGGCGGATCATTACCCCTTGATTGAGAGTGCAACTTTCTTATTTAGGACTGGTCACACATTTCTAAAGCCTCTGGATTATGATGAGGCCACTACTGATGAGGAGTCTAGTGAAGATGATGAGAATGTTGCTATGGAAGATGATGAGGCGAATGCCTTGATGGTTTTTGATGCTGGTCATAATGACGACTAGGCCTAGAGGCCTGAGGGAGTATTCCTATCGTTATGCTTTATTTTATTTATGCATTGAGGACAATGCTTATTATTAAGTGTGTGGTGGGCAATATATCTCTGTTGTAAATATCTGTTTATTGCTCTATCGAGTCTATTTAGTTAAGTTAGTTTTTAGTTTATGCTTAAATTTTTTTATTTTGAGTTCATCAGCGTTTGTTTTGGTACTTTTACTGAGGATAGTCCCTTTGAACCGACTAGGACTATTTTACTGCTTTATTGAGTCTTAGAGTCATCGTAGGAGTGACAATTCTCGATGATGGATGGATGACGACCGTCTTAAGGGAAAATTTGTCACATAGAAGAGTAGGATTGAGAAACTAACCTTGGTCTTTTGAAACTATGTCTGAAAAAGTTAGCCAGACGTCATAGGTAGTCATAAGTGGAAAAATGCAAAAGAATGTTAAGAATGTTAACCTTGAAACTAGCATGTGTTTTTAGTTTTGACTCTAAATAAAAAGGAATGGGTTTAATTGTGTATTAGCACCATAATGCAAGTTGTATGAGCATGTTATTTGATAATTCCTTATGTGTGTTGTGATGCCATCTGTGGTCAGTTATTGTTAGTTCTTGCTTCAATGGATCTCTAGAACTTGCCCGGTGTGTGAATGAGTAACTTGTATGACTTAGGGAATATGATTGAGGTGTTATTTGAAAGAAGTCAATTCTTTACTGTAATTGTATGCCTACCATTAAAATTATCCCTAGTAAAGCCTCATTGAGCATTTAGCCTTGTTTGTTTATAAGACACATGATAAGCTGAAACCCGTGTTTGATACCAAAGTCTTTTGATCCTAATAAAATCCTTAATGCACTGTGTTAAGAAGAAGGGTTGAAAATGTTGGTTGATATGAGAAAGGGTGAAATGCTAAATTCGGTGAAAAAAAAAGAATAAGTGAAACTCTGGTTTGGCCCTGGTCCTTAGTGATATTCTGCACCTCAACTCAACTGAGGGTGGCTTTTCCAGAAATATGCTCCAAACATTGGCCCTGGTCCTACCAAGGATATTATGTACCTCACTCGGACCTTAAAATCTCGAGTGAGGGTGGCTAGTTCAAAGGCATGTAAAAAAAGGGAAGAGAATAATGGGCAAAGATGGAGCAACAAAGGGGGAAATATTCATGAAGTGTGTACTAAGAAGAGAGAAAAGCTAAGGAGGAGGTTTGTTGCAAAGTTATTACAAGTGCATTAAGGAGTTGTAGTCACTAAAAAGAGTCCTAAACATTCCCTCCCTTACCCTAAAGCCGATTTTACAACCAAATGAAAGTACTCTTGATTCCTTGAGAAATACAATTCGAAAGTGAGAATACACTATGGGCAAACTTATGTCATATTGAGAGGAGTAAGAACTTCATTTGTGAGAGTTAGTTGATTGTTTGAAAAATAGGGCCTTTTGTTAATAATTTCTTGGTTGAAAATCTATACTCAACACAAATGAGTGAGGGCATTCATGGCATATGTTCGGATTATCTAATTGGTGCGTTTGTATGCATTTGTGTTAGCCCAGAAAAATAATAAAGGAATCATTCTTTGAGCATATGTGTTGTAACTTGGTGTAAATGTTTTAAAATGTAGCATCCATTATGAACTACATAATAATGATTAAAAATGTTTGGTTGATTTTAAGGTGAGTTGATAAGTCCAAGGGGATATAAAAAAAAGATGATAGTCTAAAGATTGTTTTAGGGAAAACAAGAGTCTAAGTGTGGGGTGGTGATATTAGGCACATTTATACGCCTAAGTTGTCAATAATTGCTATGTTTTGATTTAGTTAAAGAATGATCTTAAATCTATTAGCTTGATTTTGTTATATTTGCGATGATTTTGCACTAAAACATATGATTAGTTGTTTCAAGAACTCTTGAGGGACATGGAGAATCAAGGAGCCAAGAAATGCGAAAAAAGACCAAGGCAGGAATCACCAGTGGCTGGCGCACTAGTTGGCGCGGTGCGCCACTAGTGAATCGTCAAAGAATGTTCTCTGGCGTGCTAAGAGGCTTGACGCGGCAGGACCTCAACTTCAGAGGCGCTTGCCTGGCGCACTGCCAGGCGCGGCACACCAACACTTGAACGTCAGAGGTGACTTTCAGGCACGATACCCCATGCAAGTTCCGATTTTTTTAGCTTAAATTGTGTTAAAAGGGATTCCTGGTTGTAGTATAATTGGGTTCCAAATTTCCCAACTATTATAAATAGATCCTTAGGGTTAAACTATAGGGGGTTCAACATTATTTTGGTGTGCAAGAGCAAGATTCTTATTTTTAATAGGTTTTGATCTGCTAACTCTTCTATTTTCTGAAAATCGCATGAACAATGGTATTTTGTGGTTTTCTAATACTATGAGTGGCTAAACGCCCTAGCTATGTGGGCGGTAGCTACGAATCTTATTTTCAACAGTTAAGGTTTATGAATTAATTCTTGGTTGTCACTATAAGTTACTTCTAAATTCTTGTTTTAGTATTTTATGCTTGGGCATCATAAGATAAATCTATTGTCTAATCTTAAAATTGAGAGAGGAGGGATTAGATAGACCATAGAGTATGGAGAGCTTGATTGATCCATTTAATTGAGGCGATTTGTGTTCAAGAGTGACGCCCGGATGAACAAATTGCTTGGTTATGAAACAAGATGAAATATAAATGCTCACTAGTTAGTTTGTTTATCACTACTGAATGATGTAGTTAGATAGCTAACTGGAGTTGGCGACTAGAGGTGTGTAACCCGACTCATACAATTAACCCTGTACACTAGTAACTTGACAACTAAAATTAGTTCTAAGCCGATAATATGGTACATGAGATTCAATGCATGCTGCAGCCCTGGAATTGTCGTTTACTTGCTTGAAACATCATCTTAAAGTCGTTCACAATTAGCTACTTTTAGGTATTGCATAATTCGTAGTAGTAGTAAACAACCATCACCAACTGTTGAAAAGGTTACTTTTTTTTTTATTTTTGGAATTAAGTGTTAGATATAAATCGATCATAAATCCCTTGGGAACGATAACTCGCTTCTTTAAAAAATCTATATTACTTGCGCGACCACGTACACTTGCGTGTATACTGGAGAGAACAATGATACTTAGAGATAACATCCAGGGTTTCAAACACTTTGAAGGTGAGCCAATCCACGAGACGTGGCTGAGGTTTAAGAAGTTGATACTTAAATACCCAACTAACGGACCTCCAAGAATTGTGTCGCTACAATACTTCTATAGAAGGCTTCACTCGGTGAATAAATGAGTGGCTGACCAATTGGTTCGAGGAGAAATAATGTTGCAATCGTTTGAAGTAGCCTCGTACCTTCTTCATGAAATGACAAAGATAAACCTAGCGTGGTACTCTCAAGAAGACCGAGTTTCACCTTTTTGTTTTAGGATTACGCAAGAAGAGCTTTACAAGGAGAAAGAAAGGGATATCAATATTAGCAAAAGGTTATCCCAAATTGAGCTACCACAAAAACAAGTGCTAGAGAATATGGGTAAACCCAAAGAAACAAGAGGAGTGTTTAGATTTGAGGAGGGTTTTCACTAGTGCTACTAAAAGCCATGAGGGAATCAAGCTTATAACTTTCACAATGTTGAGGAGGGTATCCACCCAAGATACTTAAAGCAGGGTGGGAATCAAGATTAGAACAAACATAAGGAAGAATAACGGAGGGGACACTATTAAGAATGGGATGAACAAAATGATCATTGGAGAAGAGAAGATAATCATGAAGAAGACCACACACAATCGAGTGATAGCCCAAAATCAAAGGGTAGTTCAAGTAGTCTACGAGTAGATGATTTCTTGTCTCGTTTTCTAGAAGAAGTTGAGGGTTCAGATGACATACTAAAAGATATGAAAGTTGATTTCTGGTCATTGAATATTAGAGTGAATTCTCATGCTGATGCAATCAAGCAACTTGAGGGTCAGTAAAGTCAACTTTCAGCACAACTGGTACCCAAAGTGACTGAAAAAGGTGATGTTGTATACACAACAACTTTGAGGGCAGATGATGAAAGAAATTTGGGTTTGGTAACTATAAGTGAAAAGGGAGTGGTAGGTAATATGAAGGGTAATGATGAGGTACAAGCTCATGAAAATGAAAATCCCATTCAAGCACCAGAAAGTCATACGCAAAGCCACAATGAAGATTTGCAAAAAGCTATAGAAAAGGATACTTCAATCCAAAAGATCACATCCTCATCCCAAAATAGCTCCCCCATTTCCTCATCGCCTCAAGAAGAAAAAAAGGATGATAAGTTCAATAAGTTCATATTCGTGTTCAAGACACTCTCTATAAATCTACAATTAGTGGAAGCATTGTTGGAGATGATGGGTTTTACCAAATTCCTGAAGGATTTAGTCACCAAGAAGAGAAGTATGGACTTTGAGAAAGTCGAAGTTTCTCACAATTATAGTGCCATTATGACCCAAGAAAATTCACCATTCGATGCACTATCGGTATGATTCAAATTGCTAAAGCTCTATGTGATTTGGGGGCAAGTACAAATCTAATGCCCTATGCAATCTATAAGCAACATGGGCTAGGCGAACCAAAATCCACAACAATGTGACTTCTTATGGCGGACATGTTGATCAAACACCCTGTTGGGATACTCTATGATATATTGGTGAAGGTTGATCGATTCATCTTTCCGGATGATTTTGTTATTCTTTATTGTGAGATTGATGCTGAAATTCCCATTATTGTGGGAAGACAATTGTTAGCAACTCAGAGAGTGCTAGTGGATGTTGAAAACGAAGAATTGAAGTTCCGGGTGAATGAAGATGAGGTCACCTTTAATGTGTGCGAGTCAATAAAACACCCAAGTAATATTTATGTTGTTTTGACAGTTGATGTAATTGATGAAGTGGGGGCTAGTGTGTGCCATTTGATGTATGAGTGAACCTCTTGAGGTTGTTCTTGCAAACAATAATGAAACCGAAGTTCAAGGTTATGATGCAGCGGTAGCCGCTCTTTCAGGAATAGGAGATACTCAAGGAACCCATTGAAGCTTGATATCGATCTAAAGATTTGAGAAAATCCTCCAGCAAAATCATCTACGGAGGAACCACTAAAGCTTGAGTTGAAAGGGTTTCCCGCTCATCTTCGATATGCATTTTTTGGGGAAAATAACACCTTACCCATAATTATGGCAGCTGATTTGTTTGAATGGCAAGTAAAATTACTTCTTGAGGTGTTGAGAAGGTACATCAAAGCTATTGGGTGGCCTATCACTGACATTGACGGCATTCCGCACGACATTTGCACTAACAAGATTCAACTTGATAGTGAGTGCAAGCCGAGTGTTGAACATCAAATGAGATTGAACCAACCAATGCAAGAGGTGGTAAAAAGGAGATAGTAAAATGTTTGGATTCAGGTGTGATCTACCCCATCGCGGTTGCAAATGGGTGAGTTCGGTGCAATGTGTACCCAAAAATGGTGGTATTACGGTAGTCCCAAATGAGAAAGGGGAACTTGTTTCTATGAGATCGGGAACCGGATGGAGGGTATGCATGGATTATTAGAAGCTAAATTCATGGATAGAAAAATATCACTTTCCCATGCCCTTCATGGATGAGATGCTCGATTGGCTTACGGAGCGTGGATGGTATTGCTTTTTGGATGGTTATTCCAGGTATAATAACATCTCTATTACACTGGAAGATCAAGAGAAAATCACTTTCACTTACCCCTATGGTACTTTCACCTTCAAAAGGATGTCATTCGGATTGTGTAATGCTTCGGCGACGTTTCAACACTGCATGTTGTCTATTTTTGCTGATATGGTAGAGGGTTCAATGGAAGTCTTCATGGATGACTTCTCAGTTGTTGGCGACTCTTTTGAAACATGTTTGGCACACCTTGGGTAGGCTTTTCAAAGATGTGAGGAATCCAATCTAGTCTTAAATTGAAAGAAATGCCACTTAATGGTTAGGGAAGTTATATTTTTGGGTCACAAATTATCTCAAAAGGGGTTGGAGGTTTACAAGGCTAAGATTGAGGTAATTGAGAAGCTGACACCACTAATTTCAGTAGAAGGTATTAAGAGTTTCTTGGGGCATGCCAAATCGGAGATTCATCAAAGACTTCTCAAAAATTGCATTTCCATTATGCAAGTTGTTGGAGAAGTAGGCTAAATTTGACTTTGATGAAGCATGTATGGCAGCCTACAACTGCTTGAAAGAGAAATTAATCTCCACTCCGATTATCATTAGCCCATATTGGTCGGAACAATTTGAAGTGATGTGCGATGCAAGTGGGACTACATTGGGTGTTGTTTTGGGACAAGATTGAAATAAACTATTTCATCCAATCTATTACGCAACAAAAACATTGAATGTGGCTCAATGTAACTACAGTATATGGAGCAAGAATTACTTACGGTGGTATATGCATTTGAGAAATTCTGAGCATACTTGCTAGGCACCAAAATGGTAATTCACACCGATCATGCGGCTATGCGGTACTTAATGACAAAGAAAGATGCTAAACCACGGTTGATCAGATGGGTATTGCTATTGCAAGAATTCGACTTTGAAGTCAAGGATATAAGAGGTTGTGAAAATCAGGTGGCAAATCACCTATCTAGGTTGGAGGGCAAAGAGAAACATAAGCTTGAGTTATACATAAATGACTCATTCCCAGATGAGCAGGTATTCATGGCCACTCTTGTGCAAACCTCTTTGTATGCCGATTTTGCTAACTACGTGGTATACAGGCTAATACCAAAAGACCTGAACTTCTATCAGCAAAAGCGATTCTTGTTCGATGTTTAAAGATTTTTTTGGGATGAACCATATATATTCAGTGAATGTGTATACCATATTGTTGGGCGATGTGTGCCCGAGGAGGAAGCCAATGAAATTCTAAATGCTTGTCATACTTCACCGGTGTGTGGTCATCATAGCGGTGTTTGAACAACCGCTAAAATTCTTCAAAGTGGTTACTACTGGCCATCCCTGTACAAAGATGCGCATGAATTTTTCAAGAAATTCATACAATGCCAAAAATAAGGCGGAGTGTCACGAATGCATGAGTTGCCTCTTCAGCCCATTCTGGAGGTTGAGTTATTTGATGTTTGCAGAATTGATTTTATGGGGCCATTTTTGAGCTCTTATGGTAACAAGTATATTTTGGTAGCTGTTGATTATGCTTCTAAATGGGTGAAAGCGGTAGCACTACCTAAGAATGAAGGGAAGAGTGTTGCCCAATTTCAAAAGGGCTACATGTTTGCCAGATATGGCACCCCTCGAGCTATCATAAGTGATGGAGGTTCACATTTTTGCAACCAGCTGTTTGCATCAGTATTGAATAAATATGGAGTGAAGCATAAAGTGGCAACATCTTATCATCCTCAAACAAGTGGTCAAATTGAGGTTTCGAATCGGAGATTAAGAGTATCTTGGCTAAGAGAGTGAATGCAAATAGAACTGACTGGTCTCGAAAGCTAGATGATGCTCTTTGAGCATACCACACCGCGTACAAGACACAATTGGCATGTCCCCATATCAGCTGGTTTTTTGGGAAGTCTTGTCACCTATTGATTGAGCTTGAACACAAAGCACTTTGGGCACTAAAGGCATTAAACTTGGATTGGGTAAATGCTTCAAAAGGGAGAGTAGATCAGCTAAATAAAATGGATGAATTTAGGTTTGGAGCACGTGAAAGTTCATCTCTTTAAAAGGAAAAAAATGAAGAAATGACATGACTCTAAAATCCTTAGAAGAGAATTTTGGGGTGACTTTGTGTTGTTATACAATTCTCGACTGAGGCTTGTCGCACCCCGTTTTTCTCAAACGGGTCTTTAGTGCACGACCTAACAACTCTTTTGGGCTTTGGAGCAATTGAAGAGTCGCCACCTAACGAATTAATGCGCGTTAGGGCACCTATCTAACCTAACTAAGTCTAGCTAAGGTCAGCGAACCAGAGATTGGGTAAGGGTTCAAATTACCTCAAGGGAAAGGTGTTAGGCATCCCTCGAGGTCCACAAATATGGGACCCGGCCGTATCTCATGCAATATGTGGGGGTTACAAGTAGCATTTAAGGTCGCTTCATCTATCATTTATTTAATTAGCATGGTTACTAAGTGACAAATAACAATGAAAGCCTTTTAATTATTTGTTTAATTAATTAAGCATGCAAAAACTAGGTGACAACAATGTTAAGCAATTAAGGGCGCTTTAGTTATTTTAATTAATTAGATAGGCATGCGAGACTAAGTGATAATGTAATAAATAAATAATACACAATAAATAAAGAGATGAGCAAGGAAATAGAAATTTGCACAATTAGATAGAATAAACACTTTTTATTTTTATTAAACTACCCCAAATAATTATAACAAATAAAGAGAGAAAAGAAAAGGGAGACTCTGAAGGACTTTAGGATCAGCACTCGACTTTCTTATTTCGGTCGGTTTCTCGTAGGGACAGAGAAAAACAAGGTTTGTCATTTAGACCGAATCGATACCATCATCTCCATAGGGCCTAAACTACCCCTACCCCACCACCACATGCTTTCGTCTCAAGAGGTGTCTAGCGTCCCTGCTCAAGATCCAAGAGGCATTGGACTGCTATAAGGGTGGGTATAGACTAAAATAAAATATAATAGGCCCACCTAGACAACAAGTCAAACAATTAGGACGACATTGAGTACACAAAGTCTCAAGTTGGCCTCTAAGTTTTAATTAAATATGCTTGCAAACAACACATAATTAGTGAAGGATCGCATGCAAAGTGTGTGCACATGGACATATAAACAAGCTTCATAACAATGTGATAAATAATTTAACAAGGACAGAGTATTATGACACAATGCGGAATTTTTTTTATTTATTTATAAAGCATGGAGAAATTAATTATTAGTTGATTAAAAGTGGCAAGCCAATTATTCATAATGCAGAAACTAAGATTATTTCAAGCAGAATTTCAGTAGGATAGCAAAATTAAAGTGACAGATTATGCAGAAAATAGAATGTTAATGTAGTAGCAGATTAGACTATTATGCGAATTTTATTTTAAGTAGTAGCCGGTGTGCAAAATGCAAAAATAATTAGTAGTTGATTTTAGGTGGCAAAACAACTAATTACGATATAGAAAATTAATTATTTCATACGAATGAAAAAGAAAAACCTGAGCATTAGAAGATGCAAAGCTACTCATGCATGCAATATATATATATATATATATATATATATATATAAGATGCTCATAGATAATGTTTAAAATGGCAAATTATTTAATTCCAATAGGTATGATTTCTAGTTAATTAGCACGTTGGGGATTATTATTAATCATAAGCCTCAACATATGAGAATTGACTAATTAAATTAACACACACCAACATCAGTATACGACCTATAGACATGAATTAATTTTTTAGATAGCATACTAGGTTATTTATTAAACCTAGATGCTTATTTCTATACTCCGATGTATGCTCTTAAATGAACTACCAAAATTAATTATTACATCCTAAACATGGTTTCTAAACACTAGCATGCTGACAGCTTAACAAGAAAACAATTGATCACGACTCTATATCAGATTTCATGCAAATATTAAATCCTATAGGCATGGAATCTAACGTTGTTTATAAATTACTTCACAAATTGTCATATAAAAAGAACCTGGTGATCAAGCCATACAAGGCGAACATATAAAAGGTATTATTTTACTATTATTATTATTATTATTATTATTATTATTATTATTATTATTATTATTATTATTATATACAAGCACAAGATCAATTATTTATTTATTTATTTATTTAGATTTAGAGTGAGGAATGAACAACAATTAAATCACACTCCTATAGGCATGCTTTCTAAGTGAATTGATATGGAAATTAATTAAGCTCTCACATTAACAGATAGTGATCAAGACAGACACTGTTCAAATTCCTTTATTTCAGATTTATTAACATGCTAAAATATTAATAATCAAGGTTGGTTTTATTAAAATCTAACTCATTAAAGACTAAAATTATTCTAATCTGATTTATCATGTGTAAATTACCGTAGTTTAATTGATTCATGCTTAAAATTACTAAAATAAAATGGTTATTTTAGCATACAGTGAATATTAAGTTATAGGCACAATACTCTGCATATAAACTTTTTTTTTCTTAGCGGGGATTAAATTCCTTATTACATGCAGACTGATTACCGGTTTCAGATTTAACAAAAATAAAGATAAACATACAATTGTTCATGTTTACAAGACTTTGTATGACCAAGCAATGGACAACATTTTATGACAACCACACGTAAAAATGAAATAACTAAAAAAACAGTTAGCACGTAATTTACCTCCCCCCCTTTAGACGATCCCCAAGTTATTTCATATAATATTATAGAGTTAAAGTTTATACAAAATTATTACAAAACAAAAATAGAAATTAAATAATATACAAAACATAGATTAAATCAATTAGTCTAAATTCCTCTCATGGCGACTCTTCATGTCTTGAACCTTTAAGTTCGAACCCTGTTGAAGAAAAGCAACAATACAACCCAAGTAGTATACAACACATGTAATAACAATTATATTTTTATGAACTCAAGCAGAATAGGACATATGTACTACTTCAAACTGCCTATTGCACATAGACATCATACACGTAAAAAGGGGAGAAGAGAGTTGACCCGAATGCTTCCTTTATTTATTTCAAACATATAATATTCATAATAGATGATGCAAGCAAAATTTAAACTAATGGCAAAGAGAGCTAACCGATTATGCAGATTTATTTTTCAGCAATAAAGACCAAACTAATTCCGACACTAGACCCGAACACAGCAAAAAAAACAAGTAGAGTGGCTCATAGAATGTTCACCCAATTTTTAAATCTATAGAGTAGAGAATATTTTAAGTTCTTCTTCCAATGTTTCCCCTCTAAGAGGTGCCTATTTATATAGTCTAAAGGGAGGGGGCACAAATAAGGAAAAGAGATCAATCAATTAAAAAATATAATTTCCTTATCAGAAGAGAACTGAATCGGTCAAATACTTAAATTATGCTTTCTTCCAAAAATAACAAAGTTCTTAAAATAAAGTAAAGGAGTACAACCAGTAAAATATCAAACGGTCAAATGACATTAATTTTAAAGACAACCAAAATTTATGCACCAATCACAATACCCACTCGTTTATGGGTTACTATAAATGTGACAAGTAAGAATCAGTCGAGACAAATATTAAGGGAAGGAGGGATCAATTATAAAATTATTTTCCAAAATAAGAGTAAAATCCGTCTAATATTTATCAAATATAAACAAGTAATGAGGACCGGTATAACATCCTAATTATGGCATGAGATCAATTGATAGCAATCACAATATATTAAATTAAGCAGACAGAGATAAAATCTAAAGGAAAGAATAATTTACAACTCAATTCAAGCATTTATATATAGCAACATAATCAAACTGATTTACT
Organism: Solanum stenotomum; assembly: GCF_019186545.1. Classification (NCBI taxonomy): domain Eukaryota; kingdom Viridiplantae; phylum Streptophyta; class Magnoliopsida; order Solanales; family Solanaceae; genus Solanum; species Solanum stenotomum. Next base: position 33,016,360 of record NC_064290.1, on the reverse strand, counting down.
AAATTTCCTGCAAATTGCAATCGAATCAGCAAGTATCGCGACACCGATTATAGGAAAATTAGCAAGTATTAAGGGGAAAACAAATACCACAGTTTACCAAAATTATTGCATAATCACAAATACCGAGTAATTAAACGTTAATCAAACTGTAGTCCTAGATGTCAGCTAGCATACGAAAATAAATTTAACAACTATGAAAAAATCTTTTATGATTATCATGTGGAAAAGATTAACGGGAGACAATTCATATCAAGGAGCCAAAGAGGACATAACAACGAAATCAAAGAATTCTGGAAACCTTAACTAACAAGTTGTAGCATTTTGAAATCACAGAATCATACGATGCTCAAATTCTCACGCTACTCAACTCACAACAGTTAAATAAAACAAAGAACAAACTCAATAAACCTAGGAATTAATTTCAAATCACCTGGACAGATCTGCTGAAGATCCGTTTCTACTCAGCATGAAAGTTTCGTCGGAGGAGCAAGCGACTGGTGGCGTTGTTGTTGCTCTTTGTTTCGCCATCGCCGCTGCTTGCTGGTGTTGCTGTCCGGTGCTGCTGGCAGCTGCTTGGTGTTCCTCGCCGGCTGGCTACTGTGCAGTGGTTGTTGTTGCTGTTGCTGCTCAGAGCTGGCTGTAGCTGCTGGCGTTGCTCGCTGTTTCGCCAGGCGGAGAAGTTGTTCGCTGCTGCTGTTCTCGTGGTGGCTGCTGCTACCAGTGTTACTGGCGGCTCGCTGGATGGAGAGGAGACTGATGTCTGCCTCGTCGAGCTGCTGTCACCGGAAAAAGGAGCAGAGGCAGCGAGCGCCTAAGAGAGAAAAGAGTTGGAGAGGAGAGAAGGAGAAGGGAGGAGGCGGATGGAGAAATGATGGAGGCCAACAGCTACCGACTTCGTTGGTGGTTGTCTCGCCTGAAAAAATAGAGAGAACGAAGGTGAAGGATAAGAGGGAGAGGTGGCTGATCTTAGAGAGGAAGAAGAGGGGATGAGATGGGCGGTTGCCACCAACGAGTGGTGGCGTCTTTGCCGGAGCATGGGAGAGAGGGGAGGGGTGGCGGCTGCTGGATAGAGAGGAGAGGAAAAGTGAAAAATAATTGTTAGGGTTTTAGTCACTTTAGGTTAAAATAGGAAAGAGACAAAAGAACTGATCTCATCCATTGGATTATTTTAAGATGAGAGGTCCAGATTAAAAGGATGATATTGACGGTTAGGATTAAAAGATTTCATGACTTGGATTAGATTAAAAATGGCTAGAATTGGAATAGACACATGGCTATATTTGAAATAAATGGCTAGAATTGAAAGGTTGTTATAATTGCAATTCAATTGGAATTGAAGAGGCTAGAATTAAAAGGAATTAGAATAAAATAGACTAAGATTTAAATGATTTGGAGAATTAGGAATTATTATCCAATACTACATATTTTAAATATTTCCAAATATATTATACACATCTAATTTTTTTAAAACATTTAAATAGGTAATTATTTCGAGTTAAACATTCGATAAAAATAATAATAAAATAATTTAATAATAATTACAATAAATTTTTATAAATCAAGCTTACTAAAATATTATTTTTAGACAAAATCGACTAAAATCTTAAACTCGAAATATATTTTAAAATACGTATTTAATCGAATAGCATTTCCAAAAAGGGTTAAAGGTCGGTCAAAATTGGGTGTCAACAGCTGCCCCTTGGTTGCTTGGGAATGAAGGATGAATTGTCGGGCAACCAACATTGACTTAGTAGCCGATTTTGTTCGACCGACGAGATATGTCAGTGGGATCAATTGAAATGACATAGAGTTGGAAAAAGGTACGACCGAGACTTTGGTATTAAGCCGCCTACATATCTCTGGTTATACGAGAATCAGGTTGTGTGTAGTTTTGGACTTAGGAGCAGACGAAACTACTAAGAGTTGAAAGAGCGATACGGTATACAAACGAGAGTGATATTGGCTTGGATGGATAATATTAGAGTAGCGAGAAGAGCATGACGAAGCGATTTCCAATTTACCAGTGCAGAATTCGATGAGAAACGGTAATATGAGTAGCCAATGGTTAAATAAAAACGGTAATATGGGTAGCAAAGAATTTGATAGGGCCTTTGTTGCGATGGATGTTAGCACGATAATTGTGGCTGAGAGGGAGATTGATCTCGCCTGCAAAATGTTAGTCTCTGCAAATCTGTAGCTTATAATATTATTAGAGCAAATATATCAAACAAACAATAAAGGTAAACATGATGCAATTTCCCATATCGACAATGATGTTTTCCATAAGACTATGAAAATGGTATCTTAGGCTATGATGTCTAGGGCCATGATACGCAAAAATTATATCCTCAGGTCATGAAAATGTTGTCTGCAGGCCATGCAAATGATGCCTTTAGACTATGACACCTTTGGATCATGATAAGCAGAAAGTAAATCCTTAGGCCATGATATGATGTCCGCAGGCCATGAAAGATGATGCCTTTAGACCATGATGCCTTAGGAATATGAGCAATGAGTAAAGAAAGCATATCTGTAATTCGGGCATCTATTGATACTTGTAGCTTGTTTTGGAGTTTATTCGGACATATGCAATTCTCGAGCACAATGCAATCTCGGACACATACAATATCGGGCACAATGCAACCTCGGGCTCAATGTAATCTCGGGCACAATGTAATATCGGGCACATGCGATTCGGGCTCAATGCAATCTCAGGCACAATGCAATATCGGGCACAATGCAATCTTCGGGTACATGCAATATCGGGCACAATGCAATTCTCGGGCACATGTAAATATGTAATTCTCGGGAACATGCAATATCGGGCACAATTCAATTCTCAGGCTCAATGCTGTCTTCGGGCACATGCAATGATGTAATTCTCGGGCTCAATGTAGTCTCGGGCACAATATAATTTTTGGGCTCTTGCGATAATTGTTTGAGGGCATAAACCTTCGCCTTTTAAAAGGATTGAGTGTCATTTGTTGACGAATTCAGAATATTGTAGCTTTGAATCTTCGTCCTATTGTAAGGAGTGGGTGCAGTTGAAATATTGATTTGTCGGGCTTGATATAAAGTAGTTTAATTATTTCGTCTGATTAGAAAGATGTACCAATAATTATTGATATGTCGGGCTCAAAATAACTTGGTCCTTTATCATGTCGGAAGGATAGTATGCCATTTGACTGGCAATTTATAGTAGTTGATCATTTTCCTATTGGAAGAACATGGTGCCGCTAATCGGTGATTGTCGGACTTAATATAAGGCTTAGTCCTTCTATTCGATTGGAAGGATAATGTGCCATTTTAGTGGCGATTCGTCGAGCTTAATAGCGGTCAAGCGATGTTGAAGTTATCTTTTGTATCCGTCCCTGTCTTTCCCGTATTCAAAGAAAAATTGTGAGTTTAAAAATGGGGGAGGTTGATCTACTCCGACCGGTGTGCTCCCTTTGGCTTGCCATTCAGACTTTTTCGATCATTCGCTTTGAAGAGAAATGTAAAATAGAAGGAGAGTTTTTCGAAAAGCTTTTGAAAATATTAGATTGTAAAGAGTAATGTTGAATCTTTGACCATGGCACAGTTTGAGACTTTATAACATCTAACTTAGTATCAAATCTGTTATCTGATCTTTGTTGAAGATTGTAGCGTGATTGCTGTGAATTTTGAGACCCTCTCAAAAATTTGCCACAGTCTTGATGTACAGAAAAATGCTCGTTTGAAGGAATTTTTGAGACCTTCTCAAAAATTCTGCTCCAGTTACCGATTTGTGAGAAGAAATGCTTTTGATGGAATTTTTGAGTTCCTCTCAAAAATTATGCCCCAGTATCGTGATTTGCAAGAAAATGTCCTTTTGATGGAATTTTTGAGACCCTCTCAAAAATTCTGCCCCAGTTAACAATCAAAGGGGAAAATGAAAATTTTATTATGATAAGACCGAACTCCATAGGAGCGCCAACGTATCCCCTCTTAAACGAGAATCAGGTCTGACGTAGTTCCAAATACACAATAAAAGAGCATGAACAATTTAGATGTAATATCTCTTGACAACATCTGAGTTGATGGGTTTGGGCCAAACTTCTCCGTCCATTTCTGCAAGTATGAGGGCTCCGCCTGTCAATACCCGAGAGACTATGTATGGACCTTGCCAGTTTGGTGAGAATTTACCCTTTGCTTCCTCCTGATTTGGGAAAATCCGCTTCAAAACCAGTTGCCCAGGTGAGAAGTGTCTGGGTCTAACCTTCTTGTTGAAAGCTCTGGCCATTCTATTTTGATAGAGTTGACCATGACAAATGACATTAATTCTTCTTCCATCTATTAATGCCAGATTCTCCGCCCGAACTTGTATCCATTTAGCATCATCCAGCTCTGCTTCCTCAATAATTCTTAGAGATGGTATTTCCACTTCGGCAGATATCATAGCTTCATTACCATATACCAGAAAATAAGGCGTAGCCCCAGTAGAAGTTCTGATAGTTGTACGATATCCCAACAATGCAAAGGGTAACTTTTCATGCCAATGTTTGTGATTATTGATCATCTTGCGCAATATCCTTTTGATGTTCTTGTTTACAACCTCAACAGCTCCATTCATCTGTGGTCTATATGCTGTAGAATTTCGATGACTGATCTTGAATTTTTCACACAATGATCTCATTAAATCACTAATTAGGTTGGTTCCATTATCAGTGACGATTGACTCAGGAATTTCGAACCTACAGATAATATTATTTTTGACAAAATCATCCACAACCTTCTTTGTCACTGATTTGTGAGAGGTGGCTTCGACTCATTTGGTGAAGTAGTCGATTGCAACCAGAATGAATTTATGTCCATTGGATGTCGCTAGCTCGATTAGACCAATGACGTCCATGCCCCAAGCTGCAAAGGGCCAAGGTGAACTAGTAACATGGAGTTCATTGGGAGGAACTCGGATCATATCTACATGAGTCTGACATTGGTGACATTTTTGAACATAGCGGATACAGTCTGTCTCCATAGCTAGCCAAAAATATCCCGATCTCAAGATTTTCTTCGCCAAAGTAAAACTGTTTATGTGAGGACCACATGTTCCTGCATGTATCTCTTCAATCAACCTGTTGGCTTCTCCAGCTTCGACGCACCTTAACAACCCCAAGTCGGGAGTCCTCCTATAAAGGATTTCTCCACTTAGAAAGAATTGATTCGCCAACCTCCGAATTGTATGCTTTTGTACACTTGTTGCATCTTTTGCATATGCAACGCTCTTCAAATATTCTCGTATGTCATCGTACCAAGGCTTCCCATCAGACTCTTCTTCAACATGAAAGCAGTATGCTGGTTGCTCATATATGTGGATGTGAATAGGATCAATGTAGTTATGATCAGGATGTTGAATCATGGAAGACAAAGTGGCTAAGGCATCTGCGAATTCATTTTGGATCCTAGGCACATGTTTGAATTCTGTCTTGATGAACCTTCTACACAACCTATGCACGCACTCCAAGTATGGTAACAACTTTCGATTCTTGGTAGCCCATTCGCCTCTGACCTGATGGATTAATAGGTCTGAATCCCCTATTATCAATATTTCCTGGATATCCAAGTCGATAGCGTGTCAGAGCCCTAATATGCAAGCCTCATATTCAGCCATATTATTATGCAGAGGAACCTGAGTTTGGCTGATATCGGATAATGTTGCCTAGTTGGTGAGATTAAAACAGCTCCGATGTTGGATCCGCTCAAGTTCTTAGCTCCATCAAAGAATATCCTCCAACCATCATATTCTTCAGAAATGTCTTCCTCGACAAAAGCTACTTCCTTATAAGTAAGTCTTCAATGGTCTATAATCATCATCTACAGGGTTCTCCGCTATGTGATCTGCTAACGCCTGCGCTTTCACTGCCTTTTGTGTAACATAAACTATGTCAAACTTGCTCAGTAATAATTGCCATTTAGCCAGTTTACCTGTAGGCATGGGCTTTTGAAAGATATACTTCAGGGGGTCCATCCTTGAAATTAGATAAGTAGTATGCGAGGAGAGGTAGTGTCACAGCTTCTGGGCGACCCAAGTTAAAGCATAACAAGCACGCTCCAATAAAGAATATCGAGCCTCATATGATGTAAACTTCTTACTCATGTAATATATCGCCTGCTCCTTCTTTCCAGTCTCATCATGTTGCCCCAAAATGCAGCTGAAAGCATTATCCAACACTGATATGTATAACAACAGTGGTCTACCAGATTCCGGTGGAACCAACACAGGTGGATTGGACAAGTAATCTTTGATTTTGTCAAACGCTTGTTGACATTCGTCTGTCCATTTCACCGTAGCATCTTTCTTCAACAGCTTGAAGATAGGCTCACAAATGACAGTAGATTGGGCTATGAAATGACTGATGTAATTTAGTCGACCTAGGAAACTCATTACCTATTTCTTACTCTTCGGTGAAGGTAGATCACGAATGGCTTTGATTTTTGATGGATCCACTTCTATACCCCGACGACTGACAGTGAAACCCAGAAGCTTTCAAGTAGGAACCCCAAAGACACACTTTGCAGGATTCAACTTCAAATTATACTTGCGTAATCTGGCAAAGAATTTCTGTAGATCATCCAGATGATTTGAACCCTTCTTTGATTTGATGATGACGTCATCCACATAAACTTCGATTTCCTTATGGATCATGTCGTGAAACAGAGTAGTCATCGCCCTCATGTATGTAGCACCAACATTTTTAACCCAAAAGGCATTACCTTGTAATTTTAGACACCCCACGGTGTGATGAAAGAAGTCTTCTCAGCATCTTCCTTGTGCATCTTAATTTGATGATAGCCAGCAAAGCAATCCACGAATGATTGTGTTTCATGCTTAGCACAGTTATCAATCAAGATGTGTATGTTGGGCAATGGAAAATTATCTTTGGGACTAGCTTTTTTGAAATCCCGATAATCCACACAGACTCTAACCTTTCCGTCTTTCTTCGGCACTAGAACGACATTTGCAAGCCAGGTCGGGTACTCCGTCACTTGAAGGATTCCAACATCTAATTGCTTCGATATTTCTTCCTTGATTTTCAAACTCAACTCAGGCTTATATTTTCTTAGCTTCTGCTTCACAAGAGGATATGTTGGATCAGTAGGCAGTCGATGAGCTACGATTGAAGTGCTTAACCCTGTCATGTCTGCATAGGACTAGGCGAAGATATCCTTATTCTCCATAAGACACTCTATATACTTTTTCTTGTCATCTTCCGTCATATGGATGCTTACTCGGGTCTCTTGTACCACTTCTGAATTTCCCAGATTTAACACCTCTATTTCCACTAGATTCGGGTTGGGTTTTTCCTCGAATTCCTCAACTTTTCTGATTAACTCTTCAGGGACCTCACTTTGTTCGACTTACTCTAAGTCATTAATGTTAAGCTGTGTAGTCTCATTATATTCCATAGTCTCAGATTAAACATTTTTATAATTGATCTTGCTGGAAGAAAGAATAACGCACAAATAAATATAAGATATTAAATAGATGGGAAAATAACTTTATTGATTAAAATTCAAGAGCTTCATAAAACTAGTATTTGAAAACAATAACATAGAACTGAAATTTAAAATTGTTTATTGAAAACTTTAAAATTTGATAGAAAAATTTCTTCCACAGCTACCCAGATGCCCGACGAGGTCTGGATGGCGTTGAGGTCCAAATGCTGATGCTGATCCCTACTTCATTGCTTCCTCTAGGGTCCCCTTTCTCCTCCTCGTTGATCACGACATTGCAACCCTTTCCTTCTTCCTTGGTCAGAGATATACCCTTCATGTCTTCCAAAAGATCACCAATGATACCTCCCATGAAACCTACTGATTGGAATGATTGGTGCAACGGTGGTATCAGTTTCTTCAATGGATAGTAGTACCCATCTCTAGGTGGTTGCCAATCAAGCCACTCTTCAGTAGTATATTTGTACCCCAAGCCAAAAGTGGTTGAATGACGAACGGGTTGTATAGGTTCAACTATTCCTTGTAGATTGGCGCCCAAACCTTTCCCGAGCTCAAAACCAAACCAGGCCATCATATCTATGATTTTCTGGCTAAACCAAGGTTGCACTTCAATGTTGCTAACAAGCTCAACTGTATGGTACATCTCACCGTCTAGATGCTTTCCTTCTATCGCATATACAGGATGCCCATTTTTCCCATGGACTACAACCTCTTCATGATCCCATTAAAACTTTAAGCATTGATGAAAGGTAGAGGGAACCGCTCCAGCCATATAAATCCAAGGACGACCCAACAATAAATTATATGAGGACGGAATGTCCAAGACCTGAAACGTTATTTGGAAAGTAGCGGGACCATTGAGCATGTCCAGGGTTATTCCCCAATAGTACCCCTCTGAGAGCCATCAAAAGCTCTCACATTCATCTTCCAGGTTTGGATCTTTGCACTGTCCACGCCTAGCCTTGTCAACGTGCTCAGAGGGCAGATATTCAAACCGGAGCCTGAATCAACCAAGGCTTTGGTGATCATTTTGTCCTGATATTGAGCTGAAATGTACAAAGCCTTGTTGTGGGCTGTTCCTTCAAATGGCAACTCATCTTCATGAAAAGATATTTGGTATGCCTCAAAAACCTGCCCGACCATTTGGGCTACCTCTCCGTGGATAATGCTAGATGGTACATATGCTTCACCCAAGATCTTTAAAAGAGAGTTCCGATGAGTTTTGGAGGATTGCAACAATGATAGGATGGATATTTGAGACTGGGTTTTACTCAATTGCTCAACAATAAAGTACTCTTTTGCTTGCACCTTCTTCCAAATACCTTGATTTTCAAGTTCTACAATTGGTGCCTTGGACTTGCTGGAGCTTCCCTGCACCAAATTTTCAAAAGTGTAAATTCTTCCCGATCTAGTAACTCCTGCTGCGGTGTCTGCTTCTTCCACTTTTGTTTTTCCTTTCTGTAGTCCCATAGAACAACATGTGTATCATACTGGACAAGGGAATGCGCCCTATAAAAAGTGAATGGAGGCTTAGGCATGGCGACCTCAACCTCAAACGGAGCACGCCTTTGCACTACCATTGGAGTCTGGGCGGTAGTAGTCATTGCTTCTTCTGGCTTAAGGACCCAAATGGATTTCTCTCGATCCGAGGTATCCTCGGTTTCTACCATGTTGACCTGATGGTTAGGCAGAGGGTTATTTGCAACATTTGGTGCTGGATCTTTGAGTTGGATGGCCTTAGTATCAATCAACATTTGAACCTTATCTTTTAGGGCTCTTCAAACTTCGGTAGTGTGACCTTTCATCCCAGAATGGTAGGCACAAACCTTGTTAGGGTCATACCATTTTGCGTGGACATCCACAAGCAATGCAGGAACTGGGGTGACATAGCCAGCCTCTTTCAGTCTCTCATAAAGATGGGCTATGGGCTCGGCTAGAGGGGTATAGTTCTTGGCAGGTCTTCTTTCATATGGTGGTTTGTTTCGGTAATTTGGTGTTTGAGTAGGTGGTGGGGTTTTGAAGTATGATGGCTGGGCATTATAGACAGGATATGAAGCTTGTTGATATTGAGAAGGAGCATTTTGGTAATATACTGGTATGGGGTTGGGAGATATAGGTGGTGGAGCTGAAGGATATGGAGTTTTGGGATACGGAGATAAAGGATATGGAGATGGAGGTGGGGTTGCTGATTGGTACTTATAAGGTGTTCTGATCCCCTCAGCCATCATGACTGAGCCTGTTTTCTTCCGATTTTCTGTCATTCCTCCGGATTGTAGAGCTTTGTTGGTGGCTTACAGGGCCTCCAGATTGATGATAGTCCCATTTTTTATGCCTTCTTTGATTCTTTCGCCTAATTTGATAATTTCAGCGAAACTTTTCTCAGCTACAAGCATCATCCTATCATAATTTTGTGGTTCTTGAGCACGGATGAAGTAGTCTTTCATCTGAGATTCTTCCATGGGAGGTCTGGCCCTAGCCGCCTCAAACCTCCATCTTATTGCGTAATCCCTGAAAGATTCACTGGGCTTTTTCTTCAAGTTTTGGATGTAGAACCAATCAGGTGCATTTTCTACATTAAATCCAAACCTTTTCATGAAGTCTGTTTCCATGTTTACCCACTCATCCCATTTTCGAGGGTCTTGTTCAATATACCAGGATAGAGCCTCTCCGGTTAGACTCCTCATAAACAACTTCATGAGTATCCTCTCATCTCTCCCCACCCCTACAAGCTTGTCATAGTATATTCGCAGGTGGGCTTTGGGATCTCCAATCCCATTAAACAGTTCAAACTTTGGAAGTTTGTATCGTTCAGGCAGTTCTACGTCGGGATGTACACAAAAATCCTCGTAGCTCAGTCCTCCCAACCTCTTGCTTCCTTCCACATGTTGCACCCTGCTGGCAAAGTTATCTAATCTCTCGGTCAGGGTTTTTATTAGAATGTCCTTTTGGGAGGACTCTGATTCATGGTAGTTATGGATCAAGGGAACAGTTTCCACATAGATGGGGTTAAGGTTGTTATTTCCGGGAGTATATGCAGGATTTGCATTTGGAATTGGTTCTGGAATAGTTGGCTTAGTTTGTTGGTGGTAGTGGTAAAATGGGATTTGGGTATTTTGGGCATGAAGTGGTGGGAAGATGTTTGGATGTGTGGGTTCAGGTCGGGGTACATTGGTTGGGGGATTGCTTAGCATGGTTGTTTGGTTAGAGTGAGGAGGATTGTCTATATTTTCGCCAAATTGGGTTCCAATAGAAATAGATAACTTGGCCAAATCGCGCATATGCGCTACTTCTTCTTCCAAATCTAAAATCTTGCACTCAAGTCTAAGGACGAGGTCACTTGGAAGTTGCCCTCCCTCAGAAGTTTCTACTCTTTCGCTGTTGCTGTTGTTGTCAACCATTTTACCCTTGTCTATTCTTTGAGGAGGAGGAGAAGGGGGGTCCCTTTTGATCGTGTATGTGTGCCAGAATGAAGAGCAGATCAACCTTAGGAATGGGAAAAACAATGGAATCAACAGAAAACAGTGTTAGGGGATTAGAGCAAATAATAATAATAATAACACATTGTTTGAAATAAACGCCCTAGATGCAAGGGACCTCGTTGAGCCAGAGGTAGGCCTAAGACGCCATATACGTGATGCATAATGATTAATTCGAGCCTTATTCGCCAAAGGGAGTTTAGAGTTAGAAAAATAAAACGATCTTCATATGTTGAATAATTTCAATTTATTACTTCATACTAAAGCAAAACTAGAAATAAACTAAAGGGCTAGGGATAACATGGGGAAATAAAAAAAATCCTAAAAAGAAACAGGGTCAATGTTGGTCTCCAATGTTAGGCACAATCTGTTGCCTCATTTCTGGGGTGATCTCATAGTCGCGATTGAGGAAGTTGCGGGTCCATCTTCTTTCCTTTTCATCACCAAAACCTGGAATGCCTTCTTCGCTCAAATATGCATGCTCTGCGTCCTCCAAAAGCCACACATAATACTCTGGTGTGCAGAAGGGTCTATGCTCTCGAACATCAATAGTTACTACTTTTTCCCACCTTCGCAGTATAGTGCCCACTTGTGGTATTTCTGGCCCATATGGGATCGTAGAGGTATCATTTGGATTTGACCAAACTGTCGGAGGACTCAGAGTGGTGCGTATGGTTGCACGCCATTTAAACCAATGAGCTCGATAAAGTAGAGCTCATTACCTCTTATAATGACACGACGAGGCTTCAACCAATAGTATTTCCATTGAATGTTGATGGCTGAACGTTCTCTCAAATACACAAACCAGTCCTCCGTTCCCACAGAGGAAACAAAATATTTCATCCTTGAGGTATGATTGATGATTTTATTTCCCATAGTCCCTCTAAGAATGTCTACCGAATTAGCCCTTTGATAGAAATGCTCAACAACCCAGAGTTGCAATAGAAAATTACACCCCTCGAAATACCTTTTGCCTTTGGTACATTTGGTGAGTGCCCTTATAATTTCTACCAGTATCATGGGAACTATAGTCTTTCCGCCTAGAGCCATCATACGGACCACATAACTTAGGTTAGTGTGTATTTTTCCTCCTTCTCTAGGAAAAACTAATGAGCCCAACAGTGTGACAACTAAAGTATTAAGACGGTATCTTTCCCACTTCACATGAGAGCAAACAAATTCTCTGTGGAAGTTTTCATGGCCTTCCTCGTCTCCAAAACGTGAGTATAGAAATTCTAACGAAATACATCCCTCTTTCAGACAAAGCAAATTCGAATTATGACGCATGCCCATTTGTTTCAGGAAGGACCTTGGAGTTGGCTTGTGTGGCACAATCATTTAACGATCTCTGTAAGGAAGACCAAGAAACCCACCAATCTCTTCAATCGTCGGGGTTAGTTCAAAATCCCTAAATTTGAACACTAGCCTCTCAGAATCCCAAAACTTCAACAGTGCGTTGATCAAGTGACGGTCTGACTCGATGGAGATTAAAGCAGTAAGGCCACTTAGTAGTTCATTTGCCTTCAACTCTCTATTCCTTTCAATATCTTTCCACCAGACCTTCAAGGTAGGATTCACTTTGACTACCATTTGCGTGTTTGGAAAATGAGGATAGGCCATGACTCTGCAAACAAACAACAAACAAAATCTAAACTCCATATTGGCAAATTTGGCTTATTTAATTATTATGACCACATTGACACATAAGTATGCAATTTGTTTAAAGGGTGTTGGGCCCCTTTAGACAATAAGGTGTCTACTCATTATGTGGATTGACACCAAGGGTCAAACCACCTAGGGTTTATGCATCATGTATGACCTAATCAAGATTTCTAAGAGTTGGCTTGACACAGACTTGAAAGGGATTCTATGCGAGAAGGCTCGTGGTTTCACGGTAGTAAAACTATCCGTTCCGTCCACGCATATGTCGACTCTCTATAATTGGATATTTGAAGAGAATTGGAGTAGTTGTGAGAGGTGCAAAGACACAACATCACGGTAACAAAAATAAAAAAGGAAGAGGGTCCCAATTGGGGGAAGTATGAGCGGAATGTCAGTTTATCAAAACAGTAACATTTAGCACTTAGGTGAAAAATAGTAACACATAGGCAGTTTTATGAAAGCGGTAAATAAGTAAATAAATACACGCATAAATAAAAGGAGGTAAACATATAAAATATTAGAGAATCAAGAAAATAAGGAAAGAGGGTATGGGATCATGCAAACAAGTAAACAAATAAGGGAAAAAGGGAAAGGGCGAAACATGGAAATAAACAAATAAAGAAGAAGGGAAATGGGTGGAACATGGAAAACAAATGGTAAATAAGGAAACAAAAAAACAAGGGGAAATAATAACAACTTAACATGCTAATGACCAAACAAACAATGAAATAACCAAGTAAACCCCACAAAAAGCACGAAACACGTAATGGTCAGAACCTAATATCCCCAGCAGAGTCGCTATTCTGTCGCGCCCCATTTTTCTCAAAACGGGTTTTTAGTGCACGACCTAACAACTCTTTTGGGCTTTGGAGCAATTGAAGAGTCGCCACCTAACGAATTAAGGCGCGTTAGGGCACCTATCTAACCTAACTGAGTCTAGCTAAGGTCAACGAACCAGAGATCGGGTAAGGGTTCAAATTACCTCGAGGGGAAGGTGTTAGGCATCCCTCGAGGTCCACAAATGTGGGTCCCGGCTGTATCTCATGCAATATGTGGGGGTTACAAGTAGCATTTAAGGTCGCTTCATCTATCATTTATTTAATTAGCATGGTTACTAAGTGACAAATAACAATGAAAGCCTTTTAATTAATTGTTTAATTAATTAAGCATGCGAAAACTAGGTGATAACAATGTTAAGCAATTAAGGGCGCTTTAGTTATTTTAATTAATTAGATAGGCAAGCGAGACTAAGTGATAATGTAATAAATAAATATTACACAATAAATAAAGAGATGAGCAAGGGAATAGAAATTTGCACAATTAGATAGAATAAACACTTTTTATTTTTATAAAACTACCCTAAATAATTATAACAAATAAAGGGAGAAAAGGAAAGGGAGACTTTGAAGGACTTTAGGATCAGCACTCGACTTTTTTATTTCGGTCGGTTTCTCGTAGGGACAGACAAAACCAAGGTTTGTCATTTAGACCGAGTTGATGTCATCATATCCATAGGGCCTAAACTACCCCTACCCCACCACCACATGCTTTCGTCTCAAGAGGTGTCTAGCGTCCCTGCTCAAGATCCAAGAGGCATTGGACTGCTATAAGGGTGGGTATAGACTAAAATAAAATATAATAGGCCCACCTAGACAACAAGTCAAACAATTAGGACGACATTGAGTACACAAAGTCTCAAGTTGGCCTCTAAGTTTTAATTAAATATTCTTGCAAACAATACATAATTAGTGAAGGATCGCATGCAAAGTGTGTGCACATGGACATATAACAAGCTTCATAACAATGTGATAAATAATTTAACAAGGACAAAGTATTATGACACAATGCGGAATTTTTTTATTATTATTTATATAGCATGGAGAAATTAATTATTAGTTGATTAAAAGTGGCAAGCCAATTATTCATAATGCAGAAACTAAGATTATCTCAAGCAGAATTTCAGTAGGATAGCAAAATTAAAGTGACAGATTATGCAGAAAATAGAATGTTAATGTAGTAGCAGATTAGACTATTATGCGAAATTTATTTTAATTAGTAGCCGGTGTGCAAAATGCAAAAATAATTAGTAGTTGATTTTAGGTGGCAAAACAACTAATTACGATATATAAAATTAATTATTTCATACGAATGAAAAAAAAAAACCTTAGCATTAGAAGATGCAAAGCTACTCATGCATGCAATTTATATATATATATATATATATATAAAAGATGCTCATAGATAATGTTTAAAATGACAAATTATTTAATTCCAATAGGTATGATTTCTAGTTAATTAGCACGTTGGGGATTATTATTAATCATAAGCCTCAACATATGAGAATTGACTAATTAAATTAACACACACCAACATCAGTATACGACCTATAGACATGAATTAATTGTTTAGATAGCATACTAGAATATTTATTAAACCTCGATGCTTATTTCTGTATTCCGATGTATGCTCTTAAATGAACAACCAAAATTAATTATTATATCCTAAACATGGTTTCTAAACACTAGCATGCTGACAGCTTAACAAGAGAACAATTGATCACGGCTCTATATCAGATTTCATGCAAATATTAAATCCTATAGGCATGGAATCTAACTTTGTTTATAAATTACTTCACAAATTGTCATATAAAAAGAAACTGATGATCAAGCCATACAAGGCCAACATATAAAAAGGTATTAGTTTACTATTATTATTATTATTATTATTATTATTATTATATACAAGCACAAGATCAATTATTTATTTATTTATTTAGATTTAGAGTGAGGAATAAACAACAATTAAATCACACTCCTATAGGCATGCTTTCTAAGTGAATTGATATGGAAATTAATTAAGCTCTCACATTAACAGATAGTGATCAAGACAGACAATGTTCAAATTCCTTTATTTCAGATTTATTAACATGCTAAAATATTAATAATCAAGGTTGGTTTTATTAAAATCTAACTCATTAAAGACTAAAATTATTCTAATATGATTTATCATGTGTAAATTACCGTAGTTTAATTGATTCATGCTTAAAATTACTAAAATAAAATGGTTATTTTAGCATGCAGTGAATATTAAGTTGTAGGCACAATACTCTGCATATAAACATTTTTTTTCTTAGCGGGGATTAAATTCCTTATTACATGCAGACTGATTACCGGTTTCAGATTTAACAAAAATAAAGACGAACATACAATTGAGCAAGTTTACAAGACTTTGTATGACCAAACAATGGACAACATTTTATGACAACCACACATAAAAATGAAATAACTAAAAAACAGTTAGCACGTAATTTACCTCCCCCCCTTTAGACGATCCCCAAGTTTTTTCATATAATATTATAGAGTTAAAGTTTATACAAAAGTATTACAAAACAAAAATAGAAATTAAATAATATACAAAACATAGATTAAACCAATTCGTCTAAATTCCTCTCATGGCGACTCTTCATGTCTTGAACCTTTAAGTTCAAACCCTGTTGAAGAAAAGCAACACTACAACCCAAGTAGTATACAACACATGTAATAACAATTATATTTTTATGAACTCAAGCAGAATAGGACATACGTACTACTTCAAACCGCCTATTGCACATATACATCATACACGTAAAAAGGGGAGAAGAGAGTTGACCCGAATGCTTCCTTTATTTATTTCAAACATATAATATTCATAATAGATGATGCAAGCAAAATTTAAACTAATGCTAAAGAGAGCTAACCGATTATGCAGATTTATTATTCAGCAATGAAGACCAAACTAATTCCGGCACTAGACCCGAACATAGCAAAAAAAACAAGTAGAGAGGCTCTTAGAATGTTCACCCAATTTTTAAATCTTTAGAGTAGAGAATATTTTAAGTTCTTCTTCCAATGTTCCCCCTCTAAGAGGTGCCTATTTATATAGTCAAAAGGGAGGGGGCACAAATAAGGAAAAGAGATCAATCAATTAAAAAATATAATTTCCTTATCAGAAGAGAACTGAATCGGTCAAATACTTAAATTATGCTTTCTTCCAAAAATAACAAAGTTCTTAAAATAAAGTAAAGGAGTACAACCAGTAAAATATCAAACGGTCAAATGACATTAATTTTAAAGACAGCCAAAATTTATGCACCAATCACAATACTCACTCGTTTATGGGTTACTATAAATGTGACAAGTAAGAATCAGTCGAGACAAATATTAAGGGAAGGAGGGATCAATTATAAAATTATTTTCCAAAATAAGAGTAAAATCCGATTAATATTTATCAAATATAAACAAGTAATGAGGACCGGTATAACATCCTAATTATGGCATGAGATCAATTGATAGCAATCACTAATATATTAAATTAAGCAGACAGAGATAAAATCTAAAGGAAAGAATAATTTACAACTCAATTCAAGCATATAAATATAGCAACATAATCAAATTGATTTACTAAATTTCCTGCAAATTGCAATTGAATCAGCAAGTATCGCGACACCATGAATTTCGCACCACAAATATCAAGATTAATACACTTAGCAAAAGAATATTGTAATAAAATCTTTAAGATAAATTACTCACCTACCACACTACAACGTACCACACTACCACTTCCATGAATCCCTCAACTACCAGTTCCGCACTGAAAAATGGTATATAGGTTCGCGTATTATGGTTATATGTTCTTTTGTCATGGTGTAGGCTATCCACATATGTAGAAGTTTGTGGTTCTATAGTTAATGTGTTTTTTGGTGTTAGCCTCGGGGTAAATGGTTTTTCGAAAAACTGGTTTAAGTTTGAATTCATATGTTTTTCACTAACTCGTTGACTTGTACCTGCAGTTGTATTTAAACAAATGTTATAATGACCTAAGCTAGAGACTAACATGTAAACTAGGAGCCCAAATAGGATTAACATGAAGATTTGAATCCTAAAATAAATTCCCTAAGTTAGTACTAAGGTCCTAGTGCCTAAACGTCAATGCATGGCCCCTCCAAGGACTCCCCAAGAGTCCTGGAGGAGGGTCAAGGGACTGCCCAAAATCCTGTCAAAACAGCTTGACTCTATAAATGGTCACCCACGCCCCGTAGATGCAGGTCGTGGGTCGAGACTTAGTCTCCCCATTTCTCCCCTGGTCCTCCCCCTTCTCTGATGAAAACCAAGAGTTACCAATTTGGGGCGTCATCCCACCTACGGACCGTAGGTGGGGGTTTTGTGGATCACCTCTGAAAAAGCTACTTTGATTCGACCAAGGGTCAAACATTTTCATTAATTCCTAATTAATTAAGTAAGGGTTTGTACGGTTATTATTAGTTATTTTAGACCTATATAAATACTTGTAAGTCATTAAACTCCATTTAACACCTCATAACTCACAAGACTCAAACATAACCAACTTCCCTCTCAAAATATTCTCTCTCTAAGACTCCATTGAAGAGCAAGGTCAAGGTCAAGGTCAAGCTAGGGGTTCAATAAATAGCTTTTCTTCTCCAATTTATTGTGGAAATCAAGCTAAGGTATGGATGCTTTTCATTCTTGGGTAGCTATCCCCCAAGAAGCCCCTTCAAAGTATGTATTTAAGACTTCCAAAACCTAGGGTTTCAATCTTGTCATGGGTCTTCTTCCAAAAAGATTTCAATTGTTTAATTATGGTTTATTATGAATAATTATGATTATTTATGGTTGGATTAATGGATTATTGTTGTGTTTTGATGAATATATCCCTTGGACCCACGATTTCCCCTTCTTCCCAAATTGTGAACTAAGGTGTGACTTGATTGATTATGTTTATGTTTATTAAGTTGTTGAATGATGAAATTCCCTTATATAGTGTTGTAATTCTAGAAATTAGGGTTGATCTTGATTCCTAGCCTTGAAGGGAAATAACTAGGGTTTGTGTATTTTGATGAAGATTGTTATGAACACATGATTCACTTAGATAGTGATGATCCTATGACTATTGTGTAATTGTGGTATTGATGCAAGATACTTCTTCCTTATACCCTTACACTTGATTATGCATGAAGTATGTATGTATATTTATGATAAGCTTGTTGTGTTTATTGAAAGGCCATTCTCATGAACACACTATGAATATGATGTGAAAGGTTTACTCACATGTTGATGATTCTAAGGTTGAAAGGACATTCTCACCTAATGAATTTATTAGCTATTATGATGTATATTGGTTTGAGTTCTTAGTGCATTCTTTCATGGATAAGAACTTAAGTAAAGGCTTAATATGACTTCTAAAGGGACTTATGCTTAGCACCAAGTGGATACAAAAATGAGATGGAAGCTTTTACTTTAGAAAGTTCGGCTTCCCAATGTATGTTCATGAGATTGAAACCTTTTACATTAGAAAGTCCATGTTTCTAGTAGCAATCTCCTTATCCCATAACTATGTGCCCACGTAGATCTTTAGCTAGTGGATCCACCTAAAAGCTATTATGAAAGTTCTACCTTAGGCAAGTAGGACACCTTTTTTCGGTGTGGGGGTAGAACACCGGATTCAATGTAGCTCACATGGTCTATGTCAGTTAATATTATTTTCCCTATATGATATGAATATGAATTATAATAGGAACATGGACTTTAATTATGACTTCTTATGAGGTACTACTTAGTATGAGTGGGGATATGGGACTTCACTTATGCATTGCACAAGTAGACTTTAAGAGGGGTTATGGTGAGGTTCTCTTATGTTATGAATAATTATGGATTAAGTATGTAAGGTATGTATGAATGTTGAGGTTAACTTCACTTGTTACAAGTTATAAACATGAATGACTCCTTATTTATGTATGTTGGCTATGAATAAGGAAAAGTAAGATATGTATGTTGTTGGTGGCCTAAATGTGATACTTAGCATTTGGTAGGTTTATGGGATCTTACCTTTGTATTGCACTAGTATGACTTTGGGTTGCTTATATGTTGGTTTGAGTTATATTTCTTCATAAATGTGCATTATGGCTTTTAAACTTGATCAATGCATGATATCAACTAAATGTCCCTTTTATGCATGTTTTAGTGATTTTTGTGCATGGCTTCCATACTTAGTATATTATTTATGCTAACCCATATTTTCTACATTATATGAGTGTAGGTTCCGGTCGTTGAGACGTACTACTTTTTTCAAGTGAAGTTTGGGTTGACTATTCCCTAGGCTTGGAGAGTCCTCAAGTTTGAGGAAAAGATGTTATCATAATCTAGCTTTTATTGTACTCTCTACTTTTGAGAATTTTATTGATGTAAATGGATTTTACCCTATTTGTACTTTCTATTGTACTATATGGTGATTGAGACAAGTCTAGATTCTTATTTTCGTTTATGAAAAATAAGTTGACTTTGATTGTAAAAGTTTTAAATTTTCCACAATTATTCTATGTCTTTATGTTATGATTATGCTAAGGGTTTGTATGAGACCCCTTCGGGGTCAAGTACACCATGTTTCTCCTAGGGGGTAACCCCGGGTTGTGACATCCGACTACCATTAGAGATGAGAATAGGGTTGATGTTGCTGCTATTGAATCTAAGGCCGAGATAGATGAGGAGCAGCCTTGTGTGCGTGAGGAGGCTATTTATGAAGACCTGGCTGACATAGAGGGTGCCATGTACGAGACAACTAGATAAGCCTCTCTGAGAGATACTTCGATGGTGAGCTCCAGTGGAGCTGAGGATGATATGACACCGGGCATTGATGCCCAGACAGATGGAGTGACGGACATTCAGTCTTCACCCAGACATAACTTGGCAGGACGATCTCCCCCTTCCCTCTCTCTGTTACTTTTTAGACTGTTTTTATTGTTAGTTGCATTTGAGGACAACTACTTTCTTTTTGTTGATAGGGTGATGTATTTCCATACCTACCTCTTGTTGCCTATTTTGTGAATTTTGTGTTTTTGTGATGTGAATATTGAAGCTCATTGGTTTATATCTATATGACTTGATTATGGTATTGCGGTTGTTTTTAGCTTGTGGCCCACTATTTTGATTTAAAAGTGGCTTTAAACCAATTTGAGTGTTGGTTGTGGTCACTACCGATGACATGAATAGTGCTCTTAATTGAACAAAATGAATGTGCGGCTACGATGAGGCAAACTAAGTTGCATAGGCAATATGTGATCTTTTAGCATCTCATTGTGACTAGCCGGTTGTCGAATGAGTCTCTTGTGATGAACATTGCACACTAGCTAGAAAAATGTGTAGTCTTGTTGGATAATTGTACCAATGCCTTGTGTGGTGAGGTTCTCTTGAACATTGTGCTTTATGACACCTAGAACTTGCCCTGTTGGTCCGATTGATTGAGTAAAACAAGCAATTGAAATGATCTAAGGCAAGAATTTTTAAGAGTGAGCCAATTTAACAATATACCTCTTTGTGGCCAACCTTGTGAGATGTGTGAACCTTGCTTGGCCCCTTTTGAGCCTATCTTTTTTTTAAGAAGCTTGAGCAACTTTGACCTCTTTTTCCTATCACCCATAACCTTTATGAAGTTGTAGTTTGTTTTAATAGCCAACTTAGGCCAAAAGCCTAAGTTGGGGGTGTGGTGAAAAAGAAGGAAAGTCAAGAATTGTGAAGAACTTCCTGTTTGATCTATCGTTATAAAA
Organism: Solanum stenotomum; assembly: GCF_019186545.1. Classification (NCBI taxonomy): domain Eukaryota; kingdom Viridiplantae; phylum Streptophyta; class Magnoliopsida; order Solanales; family Solanaceae; genus Solanum; species Solanum stenotomum. Next base: position 32,995,153 of record NC_064290.1, on the reverse strand, counting down.
ATAATATGGAACCCCTCCATGTAAAAAAAGGAAATAAAAGAAATGTAAAGAAAATAAAATGACTAAAAAGAGAATATGTTGTGAAATAAAGTAGTGAAAATTGCAAAAGAAATGGGCTATCGGTTATTCATGTTGAGTTGAATAATGTTGTTGAGTTTGAACATGCTTGAATGTAAAAGAGAAGGAGAAAGAGTGTTATTCAAGCCATACTTCATGATGGTAGAAGCCACTAAGCCTAAATAACCATACCTTTACACTCAGCCCCGTTACAAGTATTAAAAAGACCTTGGTAATCTTTAGTGAGGTGAAGCAAATGTTGATTGGAAAATCAGGGCAAGCCTATGGGTGAAGTTATGCATGTCTTCATTCTTTTTTTGAGTGTGAGAGTTGTATTTGATTCTGGGACTTTTGATTTTTGAGAAATTTTGTGTGACTATGGAATCATCATTGTTGTGAGGGCATTTGAGTACCTTTGTTGAGCTTGAACTTGCATTTGAAACAACTATTGTGAGCTTGAGTACACTTGATAATTCGGAGTCACAATTTCAATATTTGAATGCACAATTGAGCATTGTATGTGTAGTTTGGACCTTATTGTGTGCATTTATGTTGAATCTTGAGCAACATTATTTGTAGATATCATTGTTGAACTGATTGATCCTAAGTTTTCCTTGAGGACAAGTAAACATTTATGTTGGGGTGTTGATGAGTCTATGATTTTGACTCATTTAGGGCTTTGTTTTGATAATTTTAGTGTTCTCAAATGCCTAATTTATATTCTGAACGGATGCTAAAGTGTTGATTTGCAATATTTAAGGCTAAGGAGCAAGGCAAGGACACTACCGAGCAAAAAGGAGCAAACAAGCTTAAGAAGTGAAGAAAAATGATCCAGGTGATCGCCAAGGCCACTCGGCGCACCGCCGAGTGGCTCTTCTAGCTCGCCTAAAGCTCCAGCGTACTAGCCCTGAGAAGAAAAACCAAGTTAGTGAGAGAAATAGGCATTCAGCGAATCGCTGACACCTTCATCGCCTAAAGTAACAGAACCTTGAGGACAACTAACCAATGCGAACCGGCGATGGATTGGAGCAAACGAGGGGATCACCGACCTATTCAGCGAAGCCCAACTTATCTCGCCCAATGGCATTTCAAGCCTAAAATTGGGTAACTATAAATTGAAATTTGAAATGAAGATTCATCAGCATACGATCATTCAGTAGAGTTTTCTTTTAGTTTTTGAGTTCCATTGTAGACTTTGAAGCTTTTGAGGCCCACACTTGAAGATTTGCAAGTAGGTTTTTTAATTTACTCAATTTGGACTATTGTAAAGACTTGGGAACATTTACCCTGATCATGGCTAATGTATTTTGTAATCGGTTATCTATTTTTATGATGTGTAGCTAAAACCCCAATTCTAAGGGTGTGATCATGTGTTTATTTTTTTAATTATCTTATGGGTATTGTTGTTTGATGATGAAATTGTTGTTTTAATGTGGGTTTAATCATCAACTGAGTTTTAATCTATGAATTGTAGTTGCAAATGCAAGTCTAATTTTGAGTTTTTGGCTTGTTTGGGAGAGAGGTTTTAGAACCAAGTCTTTTGATTAATGATTTGTAGTTATTGGGTGATATGGGTTCAGCCCGACAGAATGGATTAAGGAACAAAGTAAGGACGCTAACAAGAAAAAGAGAACAAAACAGGCTGAAGAAATAAAGATGGGCGAGCCTAAGGATCGCCAAGATCACTTGGTGTGTCGCCGAGTGGCTTATCAAACCGCCTAAAGTTCCAGTGTGCCAAGCCCTGAAGGAAAGAACCAAGTTGGGGATGAAATTGAGCAGTTGGTGGATTGGCGAGTGATTCCGCAAAGCCAAGATAGATTAGCCAAAGTTACATACCTTGAGGATGTTAAATGCCAAGGCAGAAGGGTGATTGAAAAGACCAAAGAACGGCTCGCCGAGTGGTTCGACAAGCCTGACTTACTTCACCGAATGATCTTTCGTAGCTTATTTTCAGCGACTATAAATACATTTTTGAATATTTAATTTCGTATCAAAAAATCTTTAGAATAATCTATATTGATGTTTTGAGCATCCTGAGACAGTTTTCTCTAGTTTTCCTTAGTTTTGAGGGATTAAAGAAATTCGCTTTTGAGAAATTGGAAGTGGGTTTTTGAGATTCATCAATTTGGAACTTTGTAAAGACAAAACAACTCTTACCCAGTGGATGGAAACTCAATTTGGTAACTGTTTTTATCTTTTTATAATGTCTAGCTAAAATCCCAATTCTTGAAGTGTGATTATGTGATTATGGGCTGATTTAGCTTATGGGTATTGCTAATTGTTAGTTTAAATTCTATTTAAAAGTGAGTTCAATCATTAATTGTGGCTTAATTTAAGAATTTTAGTCGCACATACAGTTCTACCTTTGTGTTCTTGGCTTGCTTGAGAGAGAAGTTTTAGAACTAAGGTTTTTGATTGACGGTTTGTGGGTATTGGGTTGACCTAGGTTCAACTCGACAGAGTGAATCCTAAACCTTTTCCCACACATTCATCTCAAGAGAGTGAATGGATTAAGGTGTGGGCTACTCTTATTTTTCATGTTTGTTGATGTTCGGGAGAAATCAACTTGATTCGGGGTATATTGTTCGGAAGAAAATTACCTCCATTATAGCTTAGCTTACTCACTAATATCTAGCTATTCACTAATAATTGCAATTACCCTTATGTATATATTAGCCTATAATCAATCACATCCCAAGAATCCTTCTCATTATTGTTAACTCATATAGTTGTGACTGTTGTTTGTAGTAGATAATCAATATTTAAACCCCCATTTTACAGTCGTTTCACCCCTGATTTGACTAATGTTTTTATTTGATAATTTTTATTCCCATGACTGATTTGACCGCATTTATACTTCCTAATTGCATCTGAAGCATGTACCGCTCCATGTGGGATTCAACCCCAACTCATTTAGTTGGGTTTTATATTAATTTACCATAGTTGAACACCTAGAATATGATGAGGTGTGCTTGAAACATTAAAACAAAATGGCGCCGCTGCCGGGGGTGGTGTTGTTTGGAATTCTTTTAGTGAAGTTGAATTGTATTCTTGTTAGTTATAGTTGAATCTACTTACTTTTAGTTTTATTTTTGTGTTGTTGTTGAAAATAGTGGAAATGAGCGTTAATGGTAGTAATGGTAGCCAAGTGGGGCTCCAAGATGATGTCGGTAATCTCAATGACCCGAACATCAACGACCCAGTCAAAATGGATGGTGTTGGGGCCATTTTTCTGCCTCCAACTGAATAAAATGTGATGATTCACCTCACAAGCACCATGTTGCCGCACCTCCAACTTAAGGGTTTATTTCGTGGGCTGGCTCATGAAGACCCTCATGAGCACATCAGAAATTTTGTTGATGTTTTTGGACCATCCTCCTTCAAAAACATCTCTCAAGAATCGGTTCGGTTGAGGTTGTTCCCACTTTCTGTAATTAGAGAAGCGTGCAAGTGGTTAGTTGAGTTGCCAAGAGAGTCTATCACTTCATGGGAAGAACTTATTATCGCATTCCACGTGCGATTTTTCCCTCCTTCGAAGTTGATGAGGCTCAAGGACAACATTCAAAGCTTCAAGCATTTGGAGGGTGAGCCAATCCATAAGACTTGGCTAAGGTTCAAGAAGATGGTGTTGCAATGCCCAACTCATGGACTGCCTGATTATGTACCACTATAATACTTCTACAGAAGCCTCGACTCGATGAACAAGGGAGTGGCAGATCAACTTTCTCCTAGAGGTTTAATGCAGCAGTCGTATGTGATTGCAGCCAAACTTCTTGATGGCATGACCAAGATTAACCGTGCAAACTCCCCAAGACCGGGTGATAATCAAGGTTGGAATAGTGATGAGGGTTGGAGAGATGATGAGTTTGAGATTTGGACTCATTTAGGGTTTTGTTTATAAAGAATTAGTTTCCTCAAATGCTTATTTTATGCCAATAACTGATGTAAAACCCTTGATTTTTAGGTTTATGGATTGAGGAACAAAGCAAGGACACTAACAAGCAAAAAGGAACAAAACAGGCTAAAAGGATGAAGAAAGGCAGTTTTGTGATCGCCATGTTCACTTGGCGAATAGCCGAATGTCTATTTGACGACCTAAAGTTCCAATGTGCCAAGCCCTAAGGGAAGAAATCAAGTCGGCAATGGAAAAGAACAGTCAGTGGATCATCGAATAGTTCCACGATGCAGTGCTAGATTGCCCAAAGTTACAGACCTTGAGGATGTTGAATGTCAAGGATAAACGGTGATGGAAGTGACCCAGACGGTGACCTCTCATTCCGTCTCATCAAGCAGTTGGAGCCCAAATGAGTCAAATTTCTTCTCATTTAAACTCGAGACAACAATGGGGGTTGCCTAGTGATACTATGGCAAACCCCAAAAATGAAGCTTGAATGGGTACTTGCGTCGTTGATGAGTCCATAACTTGGAGTCATTCAAGGCTATATTTTAATAGAAATTATGTCCTCAAATGCTTATTTTATCTCAATATCTGATGAAAACCCTTAAGTTTCAGGTATTTGAAGTTTTAAGAAGAGCATGGACACCCACGTTGGCAAAAGGAACGAAAAGGCTAAACAGAATGAAGAAATGAAGGCCTGAGGATCGCTGAGTCCACTTGATGAATTACACCAAAGGACGAATCGGTGATTTCGACTAATGACACCGAACGATCCGCTGCAGCACAAATCTGTGATAATTATAAATACTCGTTTTGAATTTTAGTTTTAGTGTGGATCAATTATTATTATCTTGACTTAGAGAATAGTACTTTTTGATATTTTTTGCTCTAAGTTTGAGAGTGTTTTGAAGACTTGAAGAAGATGAGGGTTTCATCTCCAAGGATTTGGACTTGGGTCTCTTGGATTCTTCATTCTTGGTCTATAACAAGAATTAAATGTTCATACCTATTTGAATGCAAACTCATTTAGGTATAAATTTCTATCTCTTGATGTGTGGCTAAAAATCCCAATTCTTGGGGTGTGATTTAGCGAATATGGGTTAAGATAATTGTTGGTTCTTGCTTGCTGATAGTATATTCGTAGTTTAAATGTGATTTTGTTTAGTGGTTGTGGATGAATTTAGCTTAACACGTATTCCCGTCCCATCCCAAGGATCCCCTCTCATTACTTAGAAACCCTTGTTGATTTTATTGTTTTTACTTACTAGTGACAAAAACCCCCATTGTTAATTGACACTCTTGTGTCCCCCCCCCCCCCTCTTTAACTTACAACGTTTTTACTCGTTAATGTATTTATCTACGACTAGTTAGAACAAAATTTTATTTTTCTATAAATTTTCAAAACCACTCTCTTGGGATGATCCCAACCCTTGGTTGGGTTACTAAACTATTGTACGATCGTAGACACTTGCATCGAAAGTTGTTTCTTGATTACCCAATCATCAAAATGGTGTTGCTACCATGGAGTGGTGTTATTTGAGAATTATTAGATTAGTAGAATTTTTGTTTTTCTTAGTAGTAGTTTACTAACCTTATCTTTAGTTTTCTTTTCCTTTGAATTTGTTGATGTAGGTAGGTACCCTAAGCATGGCTGGGGGAAATGGTGGCAACTCGGCTGAGACGAGCCAAGAAGTCGAGAGAAACTTCGAGTTAACCGCAGTGGTGATTCAGCGGAACGAGTTGTCCACCAAAATAACTGAAGTGGAAAACTACTGCAAAAGTCAAGGGAGGTACATACCTCCTCACGAGAGGAAGAGTCTAGAGACAGAGAGAACAATCGTGTCGAGGACAGACTTCAAATATTCTCCAAAATATCACCGAACAAGATCGAATGTTGGAAGAGATGACGAAGAATATTAAAGTGTTGAATCAAATGGTTGGCTCCGATCCAGCTTATCATGACACTCATGAATTATGTGCTGCCTCATATTCACTCAAATGAACTATTGGGGTTACCTAATAGCACTAGGGCCAATCCAACAAATAGAGAGTGAGTGAAGACTCGCGTCGTGTAACGACGTTAAATAAGGCCCTTACTGGGAAGCAACCAAAGGTTCTAATTGCTTTATTTTTCTTTTAGAAATAATGGTGTGTTGATTATGCAGGTTTAAATGCGGGAAGTGTTCAGAAAATATAGATTGGCGAGAAAATGGTCAGTCGGCAGATTGCTGCAGAGGTCTGCGAGCCCAAATCGACCCTCCATTTGGCTCAATTCAAGGTTAAGTCAGAGCCTGTAAAACTCGGCGGACTTACGAAGCAGTTCGGAGTGTCGCCGCCCATGTAGGCGACCTCGATACAGATCGTCGTCTTGACCGCCAATAAACTAAAAAGAACTTTCTTAATCGGCGGGCAAGTGATCACTTGGCGAATCGCTGAATCCGACTAACGTCACCGAACAGGCGTGAAGTAGAAGATTTATAATGGCCAAGAAACTTCAAATTTGAAATTCTTCACTTTCCCTCACTCTTAAACCTTCTGAATTCACACTAAGGTAGTATGTTCCTTATTTTAGCCCTTTACTAGCATTTTAGTTTGTTGATTTGCGCTCGAAGTTGGAATACTTTGCCGCCTAGCTTTTCAATCGCAATTTAATCGGCATCAAAGGTTGGTTTCCAAACCCCGAGTTTATTATTGAAATTTTTGAACTCTTTTGCAGTAATAGTAGTGTATTGATGTGTGATGGGTCTCTCCGGTAGGATTAGAATCCTTAATTGCCTTTTTTAATTTGAAAGAAATCATCCCCGTATGGTTTGACTGTCAAATGCATGTAACCTTTGTGATTTTAATGAGTTGGTCATAATTGCGTATTATTAGATTGATTAGGTGTAGTCTGAGTGGCTCACGTTTGTGCTAGAATGTCGAAAATTTGCTCAATGATAAAGCGGGTGATGCCGCTCTTAAGAGCAAATATCGTCAAATGGCCAAACGCGACAAATTCAGGAGAAACCTGAGTACCCCGGGGTGAAGGGTACTGTGGGTCTTGTTTGAATTCCATGAGTGCATGCTTTGATTTTATTTTTGAGGGTTGCGGGATTGAATTCGAGAAGATTGGTCGAAAATAGGCACGTTGGGTCAATTGGCGAGCTAAGTCGAACTCGTCGAATGAATCGGCAGTTTGCCTAATGTCCCCATCTCATTGATGATTTGGTGCCTTGATTGATATTTGATTCTATAATTTTTGGTGAGAAATCTTTGGGCACCGAGAACACTCGGCGACTCGCCGAAAGTATTCCTACCGCCTTTAATTTGCATCCTTGGAACCCTCATGCACTGTAACTTTTGGCGACCAAACCCATGCTCGCCGAAAGTAGTCGGTGAGTCGCCAAAAGTACATTACCATTGCCGACTTGCGTTAATTGTTGAAGCAATCCCTTCGGGGAGCTCGACTCAACTGGCCAAAGAGGTTTCGCGACTCACCGATTGGATCGGTGAGTCTGTCTGCAATAACATTTTTGTGCTTGCATTTGAGTTTCTTTTCGATCTTTTGCATACATAGTACTCACCAATCCAGTCGAGCCACCTCAGAAAAAGGAAAAGGGAACTATGATAAATAAAGGAGGATCACATCCTTCACAGAAATGAAAGCAAGATCTCCCACCAGGAGATAAAGGCAAACAGAAAAAGCATATAGAAAATAAGGTAGCAGCTATTGAGCCAGATTTCTCTGAAACAGAGGATAAACAGTCTCTGATCAACCGAAGGGATGTGCTACAGGCCAGATCTCAGTCCACAGTAGCCAGTACTCCCTCGGTTGCCACTCCTCCGACTACAGACTCAGTGACAGCCCAGTCACCCTCAGTAACTCCTGCACTTCCTATAGTTCCTCCACCGAGGTTGTTAAACAGATTGAAAGGTGATGGTTTAAAAGCCATCATAGAGGAGAAGTTACTATCCACGGAGGGCCTAGAAGGCAAGCATCCTGATGTGCTTGAAACTCTTTGATACCATGGATTTGAGCTCACACGGTCCCGAGACCCCTAATTCCCTCCTGGGTATGAGAGTTTTACACTGCTTATGGGGAGTTGGTGCCTTAGAACAAGAAGAAGGCAATTGAGTTTCAACGAGTGAAGTCGGTCATGGTCAGAGGCAAGGAGGTGGAGTGTCACAACGAGCATAATAATGTTTTATTAGGTAGACTGCTACCCTCTGCACTCCCTTACGAGGGGTTGCCAATTATTCAGTCATTGGATGACTTGAAGGGTTGGTTGGCTCCTATGATTTCTGATACCACCCCGAGCTGGATTGATGCAGGCGCTCCCATTGAGAAGAGGGACATGAACATCGCCTCTAGGTTCTTGTTTGGCTTCATCAACAGCACTATCATGCCATCCCAGAACAAGTCTATTCTGAGCCATCCGAAGGTGGCTTGCCTTGGTTCTATCATTGCTAGGAAGCGGATCGATCTAGCTATGCTGACTTCGCAGGAGATGGCCAAGAGAGCCAAGCAGAGACTTACCTCTCTCTCATTCCCCATCATGATCACTGAGTTATGTCGGCATACTAGAGTACCTTGTGATTCTGCGAATGATATAGAGGGCATCCCTTCATCCTCCACGGACATCCGGTGTATCGAGGCCAAGTTCACTCTAGAGGAGGTTGACAGGAGGAGAGCAGCTCCAGCAGACATTTCTGCAGAGGTCAATATTGACTCATTACTAACAGAGGCATCCTTTCCTACTCCGGCCTCTGAGCCCCCAGGTATACCCACTCTTTCTTCCTCTTCCTTATAAGCTCCAGGTGCTTTCCCATCCTCCCAGCCTGGTAAGATCACTCAGGCTATGATCCTGAAAATGGGTTAGTTGGCTTATTCATCTGATGTGAGAGCCACTCCACTAGAGATGTTTGTTCCGAAGATGATCGACAGGGCCATACTAGCAGCACTTACCCCCTTCAGACTTTTGTTGATGTGTGGATAGTAAGAGTCATTGCTTGTGAGAGTAGACAGAGGGAGGCCTCTGAGGTGACGGCTTTAAAAGCCGAGATTGCGTGTTTGAAGAAGAACGTAGACTATTTTAAGTCTACTAACTTCACTTCATTATTAGAGAGGATAGATAATCAGGTTGCTCCTGAGACCACCGAAGAGGTTCAGGGGGATGGTGCAGCACATACAGAGTCGAATGCAGAGACCAACGAGGAGTTGATATTAGTTCATGCTGAAGAGACACATGAGAGAAGAGATGAGGGCATATTCAGAGTCTTGCCAAATCTTATTGAGACAGTTGTGCAGCCGGTGATCCAGACATTCCCGACTGAGACGTCCACAGCAACTCCTAGTGGATCTGGCATTGCTATTCCATGTGAGCTTAATTCAGGCACTGATGCCCATATACAAACTGCTACACCAGCTACTGAGACCCTAACAGAGAGAGACTGCATAGACAGGACCCTTTTTTACCTCCCTTTTTGTCTAATTATATTTTTACTGTTCATACTTTTATTTGTATTTGAGGAGAAATACTTTTTATTTGTGGTGGGGTGAGACCCACACCTTTTGTGTTGATAGTTCTGTTTTGTGTATATATTTGGGTTGCTCCGCTTTAAAAATTTGTGTTTTATCTGTTTCTGTGGATGCTTGAGCTTACGAGCCTTTTATTTGACATTGCAAAATGATTTTGACCCTTCCAAAAAATTTTGAATTTTTCGCACATTTTGGCAACCCTTCATGTGTTAAACGTGGCTGTTCTTTTGTAAAATTTGAGTCTCAGTTTTTTATCAAAACCGATGACTTGAATAGTGCTTATAATCGAACAAACATGAATGCTCGGATATGATGAGACCTAATGAAGTTGCATAGACAATATGTGAACTCTTTGCATCTCGTAATCACTAGCCTAGTATCAAATTGAGTCTCTTGTGATGATCATTGCGCAGTAGCGAAAGTGCGGAGTGTTGTTTAACTTATAGTTTCAATGCCTAGTATGATGAGCATACATGTGAACTATGAATGATAGATCCTAGAATTTGCCTCGTTGGTCCGGTCAACAAAGTGATGTTATCTCTTGATATGATTTTAGGCAACTTCAAAGAGTGTGAGCCAATTTGACATATACCTCTTTGGTGACCTACCTTGTGAGTGTGTGATTCTCTCTTGAATACCCTTTGAGTCTTACCTCTTTGGAAGAAACTTGATGAAAACTAGACCTTTCCTAATCCATCACCCATAATCCTCATGAAGTTGTGGTTAGTTAGAATAGCCAACTTAGGCTGAAAGCCTATGTTTGGGAGGTGGTGAAAAGAGAAGGCAAATCAAGAAGTGCAAGAAAGTCCCTCCTACCTATGATTCTGAGGAAAATAGAACCCCTCCATAAAAAAAAGACTGAAAAGAAAAATAAAAAGAATGAAAAAGAAAGTTGTGGAATAAAGTACAAAAGAAATGGGGTTTCCTAATAATTCATGGGAAGCGAATAATAAGATTACCTATGATGAACTAATGAAAATGATGAAGGAAAAAGGAAAGGAAGTGTTGTGAGCACCACATCTCATGAGGATGAAAATTACTGAGTCTAAATGACCATACCTTTGCACTAAGCCTCATTACAAGCCTTGAAAAGACCTTTTTGATATTGAGTGAGCTAAAGCAAATGTCGATTGGAAAATTCGGGCAAACCTATGGGTGAAATGAAGCATTATGTTCTTCTTTGTGAGTGTGAGCGTTGCATTTGAATCAAAAGCTTTAAACAGTGAAACCATTATGTGAATATGGAATCATTCTTTGTATGGGAATTTGAACACTATAGTAGAGCTTGAACTTGCATTTGAAGCAAGTATTGTGAGCATGAGATTCATAGATATTGGTGAGTCACAACTTGAATCTTTGAGTGCACATTTGATCTTTGCATAAGTAATTTGAGTCTTGTTGTTTGCATTCATGATTGAGTCTGTGTAGCATTGTTCGAGACACCCTTTTTGAACAGCTGAACTTGAATTTGATTGAGGACAAGCAAAAGTTTAAGTTAGGGGTATTGATGAGTCCACAAATTGGACTTATTCAGGTCTATATTTTACTAGAAATTGTGTCCTTAAATGCTTATTTTATCTCAATATCTGATGAAAACCCTTAAGTTTCAGGTATTTGAAGTTTTAAGAAGACCATGGACACTACGTCACAAAAAGGAACGAAAATGCTGAAAAGAATAAAGAAATGAAGGGCTGAGGATCACCAAGTCCACTTGGTGAGTCGTCAAAGGGTCTTACTTTGCCTTTTGTTCCAGTGTGCTGAGCCCTGAAGAAAATGATCACGTTGCTTGAAAAAGGGAGCAGTCTGCACATCGCCGAGCAGTTCCTTGAAGCAGTACCATGCCGCCCAATTACCCAGAGCATGATGCTGCTGAAGGCTGGTACAAGACGGCGATGAATTACACCAAAGGGTGAATCGTCGAGTTGATCGGCGATTTCAACTAATGACGCCAATCGATCCACTGCAGCACAAATCTGTGATAACTATAAATACTAGTTAGAGTTTTAGTTTTAGTGTGGAACAATTATTATAATTTTCACTTAGAGAATAGTACTATTTGATATTTATTGCTCTAAGTTTGAGAGGGTTTTGAAGACTTCAAGAAGAAGAGGGTTTCATCTCCAATGATTTGAACTTGGGTCTCTTGGATTCTTTATTCTTGGCATGTAACAAGACTTAAATCTTCATACCCATTTGAATGCAAGCTCATTTAGGTATAAAATTTTATCTCTAGATGTGTGGCTAAAAACTCAAATTCTTAGGGTGTGATTTAGCGAATATGGGTTAAGATAATTGTTAGGTCTTGCTTACTGATAGTATATTCGTAGTTTACATGTTATTTCCTTTAGTGGTTGTTGATGAATTTAATGAATTTGTAGTTGCAAATACAAATTTATTTATGTGTTTTCAGCTTGCGAGAGAGAGGTCGTAAAACAAAGACCACTAGATTGATGGCCAGTGTGAGTGGGTTGACATGAGGTTCAGCTCGAGATACTGAAACCTAGTCCCATCTCCACACACTCAGCTCGAGAGAGTGAGTGGGTTAAGGCATAGGCTGGTCTTCATGTGGAAAATAGGTGTCCGAGAGAAACACATTTGAAATGGGGTAAGTTACTAGAGAGAGCTTATCCTCCTTAAAGTCTAGCCTAGTCACAGTTACTCTATGAATCTTCTTTTGAAAGAAGGTACCCAATAATCTAGCTTAACTTGTATTCTCGTCACATCCCAAGGATCCCCTCTCATTAATTAGAAACCCTTGTTGATTTTGCTATTTTTACTTACTAGTGACAAAAACTCCCCATTGTTAATTGACACGCTTGTGTCCCGCCTCCTTTAATTTACAAGGTTTTTACTCGTTAATGTTTTTAGCTACGACTAGTTAGAACGAAATTTTATTTTTCTATAAATTCTCAAAACCACTCTCTTGGGACGATCCCAACCCTTGGTTGGGTTACTAAACTATTGTACGATTGTAGACACTTGCATCGGAAGTTGTGTCTTGATTACACAAACATCAGTCATGCCACGACATTAACTAAGGCGCTTCTTGGGAGATAACCCAAGTTTTTATTGCTTTTTTTCTTGATTTTGAATAACGGGTTTTGATTGTGCAGGTTGAAATGTGGAATGTGTTTGAAATATGCAGGTTGGCGAGCCAAGAATCCAGTCGAAGACTCGCCTAAGAGGTCGGCGAGCCCGACTTGGACCGCCGTTGGACTTAGAGAAATATCAAATTGGAGTCTGTAAAACTCGACGGGCCCATGCACAAGTCAGCGACTCACCGAACAGGTCGACGAGCTCGACTTGGTCTGTCGTTTGGACCCCCAAAGTAACTGGAGGTCATGTAAAACATGGCGAGGTAAGTAACCACTTGGCGTGTCACCGAGTGGGTCGGCAAAAACGACTAACATCGTCGAAGGGCCGCGAACTGGACGGTTTTTAAAAGGCCAAATGTTTAAAATTTCAAAATCTTTCACATTCCCTCACTTTTAAGTTCATACAATCACACCCGTACTTTAAATTTTCAATATTCTAGGATTTTCTCGTATTTTGCTCATTTATCTTATGTTCGGAGTTGGAATTCTTTGCCGCCTAGCATTACAAATTTGTATTTTGTCATTAAAGGTTAGTTTTCCGAACCCTAAACTCTTAATTAGCGGTTAAATTCAAATGCAGTTGTTTAAATGTAATTGATGTGTGATGGTCCTTTTTGAAATTGTAATTGTGTGCTAGTTGCCTTTCGTATTCTCCTAATTGTGCTAAAATTGCCTAAATGGTAGATTTCACGAATTTTGTGTTTTTAAATTGATCATAAACCTATGGACTGGGTTAATTATTGTTGGGTCTAGTCGGGTAAAGTCTGAGTAACCCAAATTGTGCTAAATGATGTGCTTTGCCCAATGATGAACCGTTGGACGTCATTCTTACGGACAAAAGTTGTCAAATAGCCAATTTTGGCCAAACTGGGGGAAGTATCAGTACCCCAGTGGCATGGGTCATATGGGTTTGGGCTTAATTGAGTATTATGTTTGATTTTATTTTCAGGGGTTGCGGGTTCAATTTTGGAAGCCAGGATTGAAAATGGGCACGTTAAGCAATTTGGCGAGCTGGGTCCAGCTCACCGAATCACTCGGCAGTTAGCCAAAGTCCCCTTTATCGCCTTTAATTTCATGCTTTGATTGAGGTGGTTCTGTAACTTTTGGCGAGAAGCATGAGCTCGCCAAGTTAACTCTGTAAATCGCCGAAAATCACCCTTGATCACGCTTTCTGCACCCCTAACCCCTAAAACATACTGTAACTTTCTGCGGGCTAGTCTGAGCTCGCCGAATGGTATCGGTGATTCACCGAAGGGTCCTGAACATCGCCGACATGCCATTTTTCTGGGAAATTTTTAGGCTAATCCTTTTCGCAAGACCGATCTAGTTCGCCTAAGTGATTCGGTGACTCGCCGATCAGTTCGACGAGTCTTTCCGCAACATGATTTTTGCAACTTTCTGGAGATTGTCTCTAACTATTTCTGATGTGTTTTGCAGATACGGCTAGGACCATCCTAGACGATAATGGTAGGCCACCCCGCAAAGGAGCACGGGGTATTACTATTAATGAGGGGGCAGTTGCTTCCTCTAAAAAGGGCAAACAAGCACCTCCAAAACAAGGCAAAGGAAAGGGCAAAGCACCAAGGAAGAAAGACCGGAGCATAACTCTGGCAGTGATGCCTGAGGATGATCAGCCACTTCATACCAGTTAGGATGAGATACGTGCTCGTGTTCGCCAAGATCCGTCTAGCGCCACCAATTCAGGGTCCTCCTCCTCGGCTACACAACAGGCTAAAGGACGAGGGATTGAGGACAATAATCGAGGAGAACGTGATGTCCACAAAAGGCCTAGAGGTAAGATATTCTAGGGTGAGGGATACACTCCGGTACCATCGCTTTTACATCTTCCCCAGGCCCCGAGGCCCGTATATCCCCACTTGGGTTCGTGATTTCTATGTTGCGTATGGTGAGCTAGTTCCCCATGGGAAGAAGAAGTCAAATGCCTTCAGATCGGTGAAGTCCGAGGAAAGAAGTGGGGTGAGGCAGTGATCACATCAATGCTACACTTAACTGAGACACCGGGTTTGAGCATGAGTATGAGGGGATAGCTATAGCACACTCCCTGGATGATCTGAAGGGCTGGCTTGCTCCCCTGATTTCTAACATCTCCCCGAGGTGGATTGAGGCAAGAGCTACAATCAAGAAGAACCATTTGAATATAACTGCGTGATACTGGTTTGGATTCATCAGGAGCTATATCATGCCCTCACAGAATGAGTCCATCCTCCGCGACCCCAAGGCGGCCTGTCTAGGATCCATCATCACACACAAGCGGCTCAACTTGGGACTCATCATTGGGCAAAAGATATCCATGAGGGCCAAACAACGCCAGACGTCCCTTCCTTTCCCGGTCCTTATTACAGAGCTACTCTGGTGTGATAGAGTTCCTCGTGACGAAAAGAGGGAAATAGAGGTTACCCCCACATCTTACATAGATATCTGTCATAGAGGTCGAGTACACTCGAAAAAAGGGAGATAGGAGGAGAGCGGCTCCGGTGGATGCGTCCCCGGAGATTGATGTTGAGTCGATACATGTAAAGGAATATATGCCTATTTTGGCCTCCAGTCCTTTAGGTACACCTGCTTCCACTTTCTCCCATGCTCCTAGTCCTTCTTCTGCTTCCCAGCCCACCACAAATACTTAGGCTATGATCCTGAAGATGGGGCACTTAGCCCATTTTGCCGATGTGCGGGCTACCCGGTTAAAGGCCGAGGTACCTTGGATGATTGAGCGGGCCATCCTAGCTGCTTTGACACCCCTCCGATTATCTATTGACGCTCTCACAACGAGAGTATAGACTTGTGAGAGTCGATATGGGGCTACTTCACAGATGATGGGTTTGAAATCCGAGGTTGCATACTTGAGGAAGGATGTGGACTAACTAAAGTCTACAGACGTCATTTCTTTATTTGAGACAACTGAGACTCAGGGTGTTTCGGGCAGTTCTGAGATGCCTCCGGCTACCACCGGAGATGTGCCTATGGAGGATGTGGCAGTTGATGTGTCAAAGGCGGAGAACGATGATGAGCAACTTGGGGAGCGAGATGCTACCGTATATGATGATCTGGCCGACTTGGAGGATGCGATGTTCCAGACTACCCGACAAACCTCCTTGAGAGACACCACCATGGCTGGGTCTAGTGGAACTAGTGTTGATGTGACCCCAGGCATTGATGCCTCGACAGATGGAGCCACTGTGTAGACAAGACCTTTCTTTACCTCGCTCTCTATCATTTTTATTGTCTTTTTATTATTTTGTTGCATTTGAGGACAGCTGCATTTTTTTATAGTGGGGTGAGGTATTTCCATACCTACCTCTTGTGACTATATTTTGTATATATATTGGATTTTTGTGTATTAACTGTGTTTTTGGTATTTATTTTTTGGATGTTTGAACTTATGGCTTCTTGTTATGAAAGTTATGAAATGAAAATGGTTTTTGACCCTTCACAAATTTTTTGCTACCTCTTGTTTTGTGTGAATGTGGTTGTTCTTGTGCAAATTTGAGTATCCGTTATGATCAATACTGTTGACTTGAATAGTGCTCTTAATCTAACAAAAATGAATGTACAATTATGATGAGGCCATATGAAGTTGCATAGACAATGTGTGAACTTTTCACCTCTCGTTGTGACTAACCGGTTATCGAATGGAGTCTCTTGTGATGAACATTGCACACTAGCATAAGTGTGGAGTCTTGTTTGATATTGGTGCCAATGCCTTGTGTGATGAGCTTACTGTGAACTTTGTGTGCTGAAACCTAGAATTTACCCCGTTGGTCTGGTTGACTAAGTTATCCAAGCTCTTGAAATGATCTTAGGCAATGATTTTCAAGAGTGAAACAATTTTACAATATACCTCTTGTTGTGGCTAACCTTGTGAGATATGTGAACCTTGCTTAAACCCCCTTTGAAGCTTGTCCTCTACTTGGAAGAAACTTGAGCAATTGAGACCCCTCTTTATCCATTCACCCATAATCCTCATGAAGTGTGGTTTGTCTGAATAGCCAACTTAGGCCAAAAGCCTAAGTTGGGGGTGTGCTGAAAAGAGAAGGTAAATCAAGATGTGTGAAGAATTCCCCTTTGAGCCAATGGTCTTGAAAAAGATGTACCCCTTCATATAAAAAAAAGAAGGGAAAAGGGTCTGATATACCCCTCAACTTTGTCATTTAGAGCTGATATACCCCTCGTTATGAAAGTGGCTCATATATACCCCTACTTATATACAAATGGCTCACATATACCCTTTTCCTCTAACGGAAATGAAAAAAATTAATTTCAGGTTAATTTTTTATTATTTTTTAAAAAAAAATATAATCCCATATGAGTATATTTAATCCTCCTCAAACATATATATTTTTTTAACTTTTTTTTTTGGTTTCAATGACTAATTTAGATTTATTATTTTGATGGTCAAATTTATTTATGTTTCACTAATATTCTTATAAAACTTATTATAGATGACCAAATTGTTTTCTTCAAATACAAAAATTAAATTACAATATAGACCAAAAAAATAAAATTTTAAATTATAATATGGCCACAAAAAAATAGTTTTAAATTTTTTTCTTTACACTAAGGAATGAAAGAAAAAAATAAAATAAGAATAAGAAACTCAAATAATTATAATAAAAGAAGTCAAAAAATAATTTATGTATAAAAAAGATTAAAATATACCTTGAACTTTGCTAGAAGAATTATATACCCCTAAATAATTTTTAAGAAAATTAAAAGTCAAAAATATAAATTTAAAACTAACTTTTTCACTTCCGTTAAATAAAGGGTATATGTGAGCTCATTTTGTAACTGTAGGGGTATATGTGAGCCGTTTGTATAACGGTAAGGGTATATATGAGCCACTTTCATAACGAGGGGCATATCAGCTCCAAATGACAAAGTTGAGGGGTATATCAGACCCTTTTCCCAAAAAAGAAAGAGAAGAAGAAAGAAAAAGAAAAAGAATGAAAAAGTTGTGAAATTAAATTTGTGAAAGTTGCAAAAGAAATAGGGTGTCCGGTATTCCATTGTTAGTTGAATAACAGGGTGAATTTTGAACATGAGTAAAAATGTTGAAGAAAAGGAAGAAACGTGATGTTCATACGACATTTCATGATGATAGCCGCCATTGACCCTAAATTACCATACCTTTACACTCAGCGCTGCTACAAGCCTTGAAAAGACCTTTTTGATCTTGAGTGGGCTAAAACGAATGTTGATTGGAAAATAAGGGCAAACCTATGGGTGAAGTCATGCATGTGTTCATCCTTGTGAGTGTGAGGGTTGCATGTGATTCTGGAATTATAAATTGTTGAAGAATTGTGTGTGAATATGGAATCGTCTTTGTTTTGAGGGAATTTGAGTATCTTTGTTTTGCTTGAACTTGCATTTGAAGCAAGTATTGTGAACTTGAGAATCTTTGATAATGGTAAGTCACAACTTGAATCTTTGAGTGCACAATTTGTCCTTGCATGAGTAAGTAGAGTCTTGTTGTGTGCATTCATGATTATACCTTTTGTATCACTGTTTGAGACATCCTTTTTGAACTGTTAAAGTTGAGTTTTACTTGAGGAGAAGCAAAAGTGTAAGTTGGGGATGTTGATGAGTCCGAGATTTGGACTCATTTAGGGCTTTGTTTATATAGATTTAGAGTCCTCAAATACTTATTTTGTGCCAATAAGTGATGTTAAATCGTTGATTTCATGAATATGGATTGAGGAACAAAGCAAAGACGCTACCAGGCAAAAAGGAACAAAACAGTCTGAAGAAATGAAGATGGGCGAGCTTGAGGATCGCCAAGACCACTCGGCGTTTCGCCGAATGGCTTATCAGACCCCCTAAAGTTCTTGTGTGCCAAACCCTGAAGGAAAGAACCAAGCTAGTGATGAAAAGGAGCAGTCTGCGAATCGCCGAGTGATTCCGCAAAGCCAAAATGTTAAGGCAGAAGGGCGATTGAAGAGACCGAAGGGTGGCTTGCTGAGTGGTTCAGTGAGCCCGACTTACTTCGCCGAATGAGATTTTGTAGCTTTTTTTCAGTGACTAAAAATACGTTTTTGAACATTTAGTTTAGTATGAAACAAACTTTTGAATAATCTATTTTGATGTTTTGAGCATCTTGAGACAATTTTCTCTAGTTTTCCTTAGCTTTAAGGGAATGAAGAAATTCACTTTTGAGAAATTTGAAGTAGGTCTTTGAGATTCATCAATTTGGAACGTTGTAAAGACGAAATCACTCTTACCCAGTGGATGGAAACTCAATTCAGTAACTATTTTTACCTTTTTATAATGTCTAGCTAAAACCTTAGTTCTTGGGGTGTGATTATGTGATTATGGGCATATTTAACTTATGGGTATTGCTAATTATTAGTTTGAATGCTATTTAAAATTGAGTTCAAATCATTAATTGTGGTTTAATTTAAGAATTGTAGTTGCAAATGCAGTTCTACCTTTGCGTTTTTTGCTTGCTCGATAGAGAGGTTTTCGAACTAAGGTTTTTTATTGATGGTTTGTGGGTAATGGGTTGACATGGGTTCAACTCAATATAGTGAATCCTAAACCCTTTCCCACACATTCAGCTCGACAAAGTGAATGGATTAAGGTGTGGGTTGCTCTTAGTTTGCATTCTTGTTGATGTTAGAGAGAAATTAACTTGATTCGCGGTATATTGTTTGAGAGAAAATTTACCTCCATTATAGCCTAGCTTACTCACTAATGTCTATCTATTCAATAATAATTGCAATTACCCATATGTCTATATTAGACTATAATCGATCACATCCCAAGAACCCGTCTCATTATTGTTAACTCGTATAGTTGTGGCTGTTGTTTGTAGTTGATAATCAAAACTAAAACCCGGATTTGACATTCGTGTCACCCCTAATTTGAATGATGTTTTTATTCAATAATTTTTATTCCTATGACTGATTTGACTGCATTTATACTTCTCAATTGAATCTTAAACACATACCGCTCCCTGTGGGATTCGACCCCAACTCATTTCGTTGGGTTTTATACTGATTTATGATCGTTGAACACCTATAATTGGATGAGGTGTGCTTGAAACATTAAATCAAAGCAGGTGGAAAAGGTAGAGTTGGCCGCTTACCAACTGAAAGGTGTTGCTCAAGTATGGTATAACCAATGAAAGAAGGAAGACTGGAAGATGTATGTCCTCTTAATTGGGAGATGTTTAAGACTGTGTTTCTTGATAGATTCTTGCCCCTTGAGTGAGGGAAGCCAAGGTGCTAGAGTTCATTAACCTTCGACAAGGGGGTATAAATGTGAGGGAATATTCTCTAAAGTTCACTAAATTGTCTAAGTATGGTCCATCAATGGTTGCGGATTCAAGGGCTAGAATGAGTAAGTTTGTATTGGTTGTTTCCAAAATGGTGGTTAAAGAGTGCCAAACCGCAATGCTCATTCATGATGTTGAAATCTCTCGTCTCATGTTACATGCACACCAAATTTAGGAGGAGAAACCCAAGGAAAAGTCTAGGGAGGCAAAAAGGGCTAAGACCGGTGATCGTAGTTTCTCTAACACAAGGTCCGACGGACAAGGTCGTCAAAGATTCCGACAAAGGTTTTCTGGTAAAGGTTCCTCCAATGCTCCTCCTAAGTTCAACCAAGATAGGGTGTCTAACCCTAAGCCTCAAGGAGGTAATGGTAGTGGCTCTTCATTGCTTATGTCTAATTGCACTAAGTGTGGAAGGAATCATGATGGTAAGTGCCTAGCCGGCTCGGATGGTTGTTATGGTTGTGGTAAAAGTGGTCACAAAATGAGGGATTGTCCAGAGTTTATGGCTAAGAGGAGAGAGTGCAAGCAAGCTTCCACTAGTGGTGCGGGTTCCAATGCTCTTAAGATAAAACACTTGTATCCTCTTTAGACTAGAGGTGAACAAGAGAGTTTTCCGGATTTGGTTACTGGTATATTAAATGTTTTTCAACTTGATGTATATGCTTTACTTGATCCCCGTACTATTTTGTCTTTTGTGACGCCATATATAGCTATGAGGTTTGATGTGCTCCCCGATGTGTTGTTAGAACCTTTTTTTGTCTCTACTCATGTTAGTGATTTTATGGTGGCTAAGAGGGTCTATAAAAAGTGTCCCATTTCCTTGTCCCATAGAGTTATTCTTGTTGACTTGGTAGAGCTTGACATGTTAGATTTCAATTTTATCTTTGTTATGGATTGGCTGCACTTATGTTATGCTTCTATTGATTGTAGAAATCGTGTAGTCAAGTTTCAGTTCAAGAATGAGTCTATCCTAGAGTTGAAGGGGGGAAATTATATGCCCAAGGGTAAGTTTGTCTCCTATCTTAAAGTTAGGAAGATGATTTCTAAGGATTACTTTTACCATCTATAAGGGTGAGGGATGTAGATTCCGCAACCCCTTCTCTCGTGTCGGTCCCTATTGTCAATGAATTTCTGAAAGTGTTCCCAGATGAAATATCTTGTATTCCTCCCGAGTGGTAAATAGACTTCGGTATTAACCTTCTCCTAAATACGTAACCTATCTTCATTCCTTCTTACCGTGTGGCTCCGGCAGAACTTATGGAGGAAAGATCAATTAAAGGACTTGTTGGACAAGGTTTCATCTGACTAAGTATCTCTCCATGGGGTGCTCCAGTTTTGTTCGTTATAAAAAAGGATGGTTCTCTCTGAATGTGTATCGATTATCGACAGTTGAACAAGGTGACTATTAAGAACAAGTATCCTTTCCCAAGGATAGATGAGTTGTTTGACCAACTTCAAGGGGCAAGTTATTTATCTAAGATTGATCTCTGATCGGGTTAAACCGATTGAGGGTGAAAGAACATGACATTCCGATGACGGCTTTTGAAACTCGGTATGGTCATTATTAGTTTTTAGTGATGTTGTTTGAGTTGACTAATGCTCCGGCGGCATTTATGGTCTTGATGAATAGGGTGTTTAGACAATACATGTACATGTTTGTGATCGTGTTTATTGATGATATTTTGATCTACTCATGGAGTGAGAATGATCATATTCCTCATTTGAGGATCGTGTTGCAAATTCTTAAGGACTAACAACTTTTTGCAAAATTTAGAAAATGTAAATTTTGGTTAAGGTCCGTAGCATTCCTTGGTCATATTGTTTCAAGCAAGGGTATTAAGGTAGATCCTAAGAAGACGGATGCGGTCAAGAGTTTGCCTAGACCTCTAACTTCCTCTGATATTAGAAATTTCTTGGGTTTGGCTGGTTACAATAGAACGTTTGTTTAGTGTTTCTCTTCAATTGGATGTCCTTTGAGGACTTTGACTCAAAAGAAGGCTAAGTTCATATGGTTAGAAGTATGTTAGAATAGTTTTAATTTTGCTCTAGTGTTGACCTTACCGAAATGGACATATGGTTTTGTGGTTTATTGTGATGCCTCAAGAATTGGGCTAGGTTGTGTGCTTTTGCAAAATAGGAAAGTTATTGTCCATGCCTCAAGGCAACATAAAGATCATGAGAAGAATTATCCTACCTATGACCTTGAATTAGCGGCAATTGGTTTTGCCTTAAAGATTTGGAGACACTATTTATATGTAGTTCATGTAGATGTATTTACCATTCATAAGAGTTTGCAATATGTGTTTAATTAAAAAGATTTGAATCTTCGCCAAAGAAGGTGGCTTGAGTTATTGATGGAATACGACATGAGTGTCCTTTATCACCTAGGTAAAGCTAATGTGGTAGTGGATGCTCTTAGTCGGTTATCTATGGGTAGTGTTGCTTATATTGAAAAAGAAAAGAAAGAATTGGTTTGAGATGTTCATAGATTGGCTCGATTATGTGTTCAACTAATGGACTATACTAAAGGTGGTGTTATAGTCCATAATGGTTCCGAATCGTCTTTTGTAGCAGATGTGCAAGACAAGCAAGCTCTTGATCAAATTTTGGTACAATTGAAAGAGGTGGTACTCAAGAAATATGTTGAGGCTTTCTCCTAAGGGGGAGATGGGGTACTTAGATACCAAGTTCATTTATGTATTCCAAATGTTGACAACTTGAGGGAACATATTTTAGTAGAAGCCCATAGTTTGCGCTATTCTATTCACGCAGGAGCAACCAAGATGTACCGTGATCTACGGAAGGTCTATTGGTGGAATGGGATGAACAAAACTATTACAGGAGTTGTAGCAAATTGTCCAAATTGCAAACAAGTAAAGGTTGAGGGTCAGAAACCGGGAGGTTTATCCCAAGATATCAGCATTCCTACTTGGAAGTGGGAGGACTCGAATATGGACTTCATTGTTGGTTTGCCTCGCACCTGGCGAGAACAAGACTCTATTTGGGTGATAGTAGATCAGATAACAAAATTGGCTCATTTCCTTCACATTAAGGTGTCCTATTCGGTAGAGGACTATGTCGTGTTGTACTTGAAAGAAATTGTATGGTTGCATGGAGTACCTTTGTCCATTATTTATGATCGTGGTACCCAATTCACTTCTCAGTTTTGGAAGTCATTCCAAAAAGGGCTTAGCACTAAGGTTAAGCTTAGCACGACTTTTCACCCCCGAACTGATAGGCAAGCAGAGAGTAGTATCCAAAATTTGGAAGATATGTTAAGGGCTTATGTGATCGATTTTATGGTCAATTGGGATGACCATTTGCCATTGATCGAGTTTGCTTACAATAACAATTATCACTCAAGTATCGGTATGGCTCCATTTGAGGCCTTATATGGTAAGAGGTGTACATCTCCAATAGGATGGTTTGAGGTGGGTGAAGTTTCCCTAATAGGTCCCGAGATATTTCATGATGCTATTGAGAAAGTTCGACTCATTAGAGAGAGGTTGATAACAACTCAAATTCGGCAAAAGTCTTATGGCGATGTGAGAAGAAGGGATCTACAATTTGAGGTCAATGATTGGGTTTACTTGAAAATTTCACCCCTGATGGGTGTGATGAGGTTCGGTAAAAAGGGGAAGCTTAGTCACTGGTATGTAGGCCCATATCAGAATTTAAAGTATGTGGGTAAGGTTGCTTATGACTTAAATTTGCCAAATGAGTTGGCACTGGTGCATCCTGTTTTCCATGTCTCTATGCTTAAAAAGTGTGTTGGCGATCCAACATCCATAGTTTCCCTAGAATGGTTAGGAGTTGAGGGTGCTACTTGGGAGGCTGAGATCGATATGAAGTCCCGATATCCTCATTTTTTTCCTTTTACTCTAATTCTAACTTGAGGTAATGAGTTCCTCTTGAGTTGTGCTTGTTTTGGGAGTCATGTGTTTCCATGATTTCCTTATGTGAGGCATGTTCATGAAAACTTGTGTTTTAAAAGAAAATTATTTTATATGATTGATTTTCCTCATGTTGTGGTGCATGGAGTATGAGTTGCCTATAAACTTCATGAGAAGAATTGATGAACATGCATTACCTATTCTTTTTTAGAGTAAATTGCATAGAGGCTCCATGAGATTATGTTGAGTATGCATTTAGATTGGAGAAGGTAGTTCCTCCTTGAACATGACAAATTTTGAAAATTCATGCATATAGGGTTGCTAGATCTAGTTCCTACTTCCTTATGTTGCATTTGGAGGTTATGTTTCCTCCTTATTTATGTTCATTACATGCATAATGGGCTGATAGTGTTAGTTCACCCCTCTTATGATATCTTGAGAACGTCTTAGCTTGGAGTCAATAGTTTCTCTTTGATTCTATGCATTGCATCGTGAGGTTGGGTTGTTAGTTCCTTTCATGCTCTTTTACAACTAGTTTGAATCTCATTCGAGGAAGAATGGTCCCAAGGGGGAGATAATGTAACACCCCGTATTCGAAAAGACAAAATAACAGCTTTTTAGGATTTACAGGTGCCATCCACGAGGACCCAACCAAGAACCGTGGGTTGAGCCACGAGCCGTATGTGGGGTCCGTGGAGAGGGCCTCCAAAAAATTGTCCAAGCATGGACCACGATGGTACCTACAGACCGTAGGTCGGACCACGCCCCATGGTCTAGTGGCCATCAACTAGCCAAAAGTATCTTACAAGACCCAATGTGTACAAGACGTACCATAGGTCCATCCACGGTCCATCGGTGGGGGTCTCGTGGTTCACCTACTGGCAGTTATTTTCAGGGTCAGTTGGGTCTTTTTCAAATTAGTTATTTCCTATACTATGTCATTTTGCCTATATTTAGAACCCATATATAAACCTTTTAACCCCTAATTCACCCCATTTATTTCATTCTTCCAAATTTCCAAAAGAAAACCAATTCCTCTCAAATATTCTCTCTCTAGAAACTTGAAGAAGAAGAAGAAGAAGGAGGATTCACCTAGGGTTTCAAGCTACGTTACCAATTCTTCCATTATAGGCTAGCTTTTGGACTTAAGGTATGATAGTCTTCATCCATGGATTCCTTTCATCCATGAAATCCCTAAATCTCTCTGTTTCAAAAGGTTGAATTCCCCAATTGAGTTAGTGTTTTCCTCTATTATCATGGGTTCTCTTTAATAATGATTTGAATGAGTTAATTATGATCTTCTATGCATGAATTGATGAATTACAATGTTTTTGTGATGAATTCCCCTATGAACCCATGTGACCCCTATGCTTTCAAGTTGTGAACCATAAGATTAGGGATTTTGATCTTCAAGGAAGAGTTTTATGAAATTGAGCATGTATTACTAGTTTTACGTGAATTTATGATGAAATCCATATCTAACCCATGTTTTCTAAGAGTTGATGATTGAAATTGGGTTTTCACCTCAAGGATGTGAATTATGGACTTATGCATTGTGTTATGGAATCTATGTGAATGTTTTAAGGCTGCTTTGGGAGTAAAGTTGTAATGACCCGAAAGGTCATTTTGGTAATTTTTCGTGGAGATGACTATTTTGCCCTTTCGGTAGTTGCCCCGAGTCCCATGTTTTGTGGTTGTAAAGTTAGTTTGAGGAAAAGTTGGTAAAAAGTTGAGTTTTTGAGAAGTTGAGTTTTTATGAGTTAAAGTTGGTTAAAAAGTGCTTTTTCGAGTTATTTGGAGTTTCGGGACTCGGATCGGATTTCTGTCGATTCCGGCAGTTTTAGAATGTCGAAACGGGTATGTGTGAAGTTACGGAGTTGAATTTGGAGTTGAAACGAAGAATTGAGGTCCTAAGTTGCTAAAGTTCTGAAATTTTGATAAAGAGTTGACTTTGGTCAACATATGAGGTTCCGAGGCTCAGATTGAAATTTTGAGAGTACCGTTGGTTTCGGGAGGCGATTCTAAGTCTAGAATGAGTCTTGGTTGAATTTTTAGACGCTCCGTTTGAGTTTCGAATATTTTTGGCGTTAAACTAGTTTCTTGGCATCTTATTGAATTTCGGGTCAAGGAGTCCTCGAATTCAATTTCCGACGGAACGTCGAATTTAGTGGGGGTACATATTTAGTTTGTGTGCACGAGATTCCGAACGAATCCCGAGGGTCCAACGGGGACTTAAACTTTGTTGTTATTGTTGTTTCAGCTGCTGTGTGTTTTTAGCTGCAACAACAGTTTTTTTTCTTTTTTTAAAGCCAAAATCAGTAGCTAAATTCCCACAAACTTGAAAATACCCATTTCTCCATTTTTAGACTTTGAGAGCTCGAAAATAGGCGATTTCAAGTGGATTTTCGCAAGGAATTCATTGGGTAAGTTATTTCCAACTTATATCTTTGATTTCCATCAATTATTTATGGATTTTAACATCAAAATTTGAGATCTCAACTGTAAAATTTGGGGGTTTTTGCCTAATCCGAATTTAATAGAAAATTTGAGTTTGTGAACTCACTTCAACTCCTTTTTCGAAACGGTTTTCACTATTGGATTCTAAATTTCTTGGGGAACATTTTTCACTAAAAATTTCCAGATTTCGAGAATATTTTTCGAAACGAGATTTTTTGACCATTTTACCCTTTTTCTCAAAATTTCACGATATTGGTGTTGTTAGATTCGTATTGATTGTGGGATTCCATTTATGAATAGATTGTGGTGATTTGGAGCGTGCTCGGAAGGGTAAAACTCATATTTGAGTTACTAGTTGAAGTGTTTTGAGGCAAGTGACTTCTAAACTTTGTTAAACTCTTAGACTACACATGACTACTTTCCTAATTGTGTTGGGGAGTAATGGGGATTGAGGATGGGTTTTATTTGTTGATTGAAATTGTTGTAATTGAAAGATGGGGAATAAAATGAGCTAAATGTGTTATATGTGACTTGAATTTGTTGAATAAGTCATGTGATAACTGATATTGAGGGGATAGAAGGGCATGAGAAGGCTATGATTGATACAGACATTGATGTTGAGACAGATGATGTGTGATACTATGATGTGGTCGTGATATGGTTGTGATTGAGACAGACGATGTGTAATACTATGATGTGGTCGTGATATGGTTGTGATTGAGACAAATGATATGTAATACTATGATGTGATCGTGATATGATTGTGATTGATGACATGTGCATATTCATTATTCATCCCATGTGTGAACTATCTGTTGCATGAGTTCTGAGACACTGATATGAGGATGGATGGATATGAGACACAATTGAGACTAGCTCCGGCTAGCGATTTGGATGCCGATGGGATCTGGTTCCGGCGGTGATACATAGTCCATGTGTGGCCCCCATGGGTTCTGATTTGAGTATTCAGCGCGGTTTGATTACGTCAACAGATGTGTATCTTAGGACAGACATGCATCACGACTACATGACATTATTATTGCATTTGCATCGCATTTGACTTCATCTTTGTCTGTGGTGTGTGGATTTTTCCTATTTGCCCCTCTTCATATGATATATGATCTATTTGCTCTTACATGAGGATATGAGGTTGATGTTGAGACACTGTTGGATATATCTGTTGATTATGAATTGTGTAGTATAGGTTGTTGGTTCGCTGTTAGAATGAAGTTTCGGTGGTTCGGTTGGGATTGAAATGAGTCGTTTGTAGCTGCTAGTTTAGCTTAGTTTAGTGTTACTTGCGAGTACCTGTTGCTTTTGGTACTCACCCTTGCTTCTACACAGTTGTGTAGGTTGACAGCTCTATCAGATCCGGCTTATTACTCATCTTCAGATTAAAGCTTCCAGACTTACTTAAGAGGTAGCAGTTCATTCCAGACGTGCCCTTAAGTTATCTATATTTACTGTTCTGTTCTATTCTAGAACTTTACTATGAGACTTGTATATTTTATTCAGATTCTATATTAGAGGTTTGTACATGTGACAACCAATTCTGGGGTTATGTTGAGTTTATTTAAAGACTTCCGCTTATCTTTCTATCTTATTCTTGTTTTATAAATTCTGTATCGTCGGGTTTTTGGGTGTTAGGCTGACGTGTTCGGTGGGGTTTGGGCACGTGCCATCACATCTGGTTTTGGGGTGTGACAAAATTATCAATGATGGTGTTGTGTTGTGAAAGGTATTCTCACTAAAACACATACTAGCATGATGTGAAAGGTTTTTCCTACATAGAAAGGTTTCTTAGGTTGGAAGTCTTTTTGACCTAATTGAATCAAAGACTAGGATCTATATTAATGAAACTAGCTTGAATCAGTAGAAGTTGGGTTTCCAAAGTAATCTCATGAGATGGAAGCTCCCCCGTAGTAAAGACTGGGTTTCTAGTAGCAATCTACTTATACGATAATTATGTTCCCACATAGGTTGATTTGCTACTGGATCCACTTAAGCTAGAAGTTCAAGGTTCTACCTTAGGCAAGTAGAACAACCTCTTTTCGGTGTGGGGTAGACATCAGATTCCATGTTATAGCTCACATGATCTCAATGTCGGTTAAGGCTAATTCCCCACAAGTAATATTGAACTAAGGTTGCTCAAGGAGTATCAATTCTGATTTCAAAGATGTTCAAGAAGAAGTTAGCTTTCATTGACCATGATTTATGACTTATGTTTTATGACTCTTTCATATGATGTTTAATTTGGTAAATTGCATGTCATGAAATTAAATGTCCCTTTTTAGCATGTTTTAAATGTTTTATGCATGGCTATCATACTTGGTACGTTGTTTTTTACTAACACATAATCTTGCCTACATTTTCCTAAATATAGGGTCCGACAGACAGGTTTCTGAGTCTCGTGGCTAGTTGTTGAGTTCGTGATTTCCCAAGCTTTGGTGTGTCCTAATGCTTCAAGGACGGAGTTATTGTTTCTGTTTCTTTCTTGTATTTCCCTTTTGGACATGATGTATGGGCTAGGCCCTATTTCAATCTATTGCATTAGATGGCTATGTTTAGACTAGAGTTGAGACTTCCGCTTTTCATTTTATAAAATGTTTTGGACTTGGATTATCGTTTTACTCTTACTGTTTTGTTTCTTATGTTATGAGAGCTAAGTGGCTTGTATGGAGTCCTTCGGGGTTCTATACACCATGTTACATCTAGGGGTAAACTTATACTCTTGCTCATTTCTTGGTTTAAACAGTTTCTCAAACAACTTTAACTTTCTCAAAAACATAGTTTAAAATCAAAGTGTTGGCTTGAAAAGATTCGCAAGATTTATAACTCAAAATGAGTGTTCATGCTGAAACATAGGCATGAACTACTCAATTCAAGGATCTCAATGACAATATAGAAAAACTCAGTACTTAGAACTCAACGATACTACTCATCTGAAGAATACTCAACTAATAGGGATCATGCTAAAATATAGACATGAACGAATCAACTCAAGATTCTCAATGCAAAACATATTACAATTCAATAATTAGGAATAAGTTTTAAAATGTATAAGAACTCAGAACTCAACATCAACTCATCTCAAGAATACTCAAATCTAATGATAGAACCCAAGATTACTCTTTTATTGATTTGAAAGTAGATGTAGGGCGTGAGGACGAACTAGTCCAATACTATGATAGCCTTACATACCTATAAGAATAAAGATCTTGGAGAAATTGACAAAATTAAAAGAACTCTTGAAACCCTAGCTTTTCTCCTCTTGGTACCTTGATCTAATAACTTGAAATGCTAATGAATGTAAAAGAACTGATTAACACTTTCAATTCCCTTAACTATGTGAGAATGTCGTGGTTGAGGCATAGAATAAGGGCTAAAAGGACATAGAGAGAATACCAAATGACCACAACTTAAAAACTGTCAGAGTGCCTCAAAAGGAAGGCTTCACGGACAGTTTAGAGCTCCATGGTCCATGAAACACTTCACTGGTTGTATAGCCATCCGTGAATCTTCGACTGTCTGACATGACCTTACTAAAATAGGCATAACTTTTTACTCTAACCTCGAAATGGTGCAAACTTGGTGGCTTTGGAAAGATGACTCGTAGAACTTTAATTTCTTATGTTTTGAGAGATATGGTCATTCGATGTTGACCCAAGTAAAATCTCATATTGAAACTCAATCGTTAAGAAAGTGTTCAATTACAGTTTGTGTTAGACGATTATAGTAACCTTAGTTCGTATCCAAAATCATTCCTATTTTTAAAGAAATTTGATTAATTTTAAAGCTGACGGGTGATTTGTAAGGACAACATGGGCCGTCTAGGGCCTCGTCCAGGTGACTCAAATCCTGGAAGCCTTAGACGGTTGGGCTACCTCCCCCAAATGGGTCGTGGACCCCTAAAGGGGCCATTTAGTGTTTCGTCAAGGGTCCATGGTCCATTTTGAGTTCGTGGACTTGCTTGTTAGCCCTCTTTAGCTTTCAGGAAATTCAAGGGGTTAAACAAACCATTCAAATTGTAAGAGTAGAGTTGCAAGATTTTATTAGAATGATTTGGGTCTTAGCTTTGAAATTTTTGGGGTGTTACATTATCTAATATTTTCAAACTATCACTAAAAAATGTGTTAGGATAAGCATTTAGAATAGTAAGTTTGTGTATCTATATATAGACTTAGTAGTAACCATTGTAAAAAGCAGGCATTGCCTAACATAAATAAAAACTCTCTTCTCAAAAAACTCTCTTAAGATACTAATTACTTAAAAAGTTAATGGATAAATCTGAAATGCAGTCAGATATTTCAGATAGCATGGCTAAGCAAGAGGCAAAGGTATTTTGTTCAAAAAATATGCAGAACTAATTTCATATATTCCTGAATATCATATATATGATTGAATAAATTTATGTTAGTTATTATGTATTAGAATTATTTGAATCATGATTTCTAGTTTATTAGCACACTGGAAACAGGGAGAAAACTTCTATACTATGCCATCCTAATGTTGAAACCGGTAGG
>NC_064290.1:32916770-32952369 GCF_019186545.1 Solanum stenotomum | reverse complement strand
TATTCTTTCATTATCTAAATATAGATCTTGTAAATCTATCTCATACCATTCTTGATTTAATATATTTTCTGATTCGTAGTCATCAAATATTTTTTCCCATATGATTCTTCTTAATTCAATTATTCCTATACCGTTAAGTATATATAAGATTAAAGTTTCATAATTTTTTATCATCTCGTCATGCATATATGTAATCATGTTCGTTGTTTATGCAGTTTTTATTTTCAAATTATTCCTTCCTATCATATTCATAATTGATTAAATTCTTAGAACAATTAATAGAGGAAAATTTATCTATGTACCAAAGAACCGAAGATATGTTATATCTTGAATATATCATAAATAATATTAAAGAAATATTCAGATTGAAACAACTATCGGAAGAATATTACAATAAATATTATTACATTTTACCATGAATTTCACACTACCAAAAATTAACATTAAAGGGATATCAAGATTAAGACACTTAGCAAAAGAATACTACAATAAAATATTTAAAATAAAATACTCACTTATCACACTACCACCTACCACACTACTACTTCCATGAATCCCCCAGCTACCAGTTCCGCACCGAAAAAGATAACATCATAGGGCACTTTGGTTTCTCCTTATTAAATTTATTCATATGACAAGTTGAGAATGCTTAGATTTCATTTCTTTTGAGTAATGTCTATTAAATGTTTCGAAATTGCTTTCATCTTTCAACATTTATTATTGTATTAATCTTAGTTCTACATTCATCTCACCAATTCAAGTTAATTTATTCAAGTATTCTTGTTTAATTTTACTTTATTTACTACAATAATTTTTAATATAGTAAATTGTCTAGGTTTACGATAAATTTGAAAGTTAAATTTTTATTAGGTTGTTTTAGTTGATGAGAAATTCTAGCTTTTTTGAATTTTGAATTGTAGATTTTCTGCATATTGTGTGGTCAAATTGGCTATTTAAACCCCTCCTAGGATTAATAAAATTATTGAGATTATTTCAATCAATTCTTTTTGCTCCCACATTTTTAAAAATACCAACAACGATATCAAGAAATTTATTGATTTTATTGGGTATGTGAGTTCTTCCAAAGAACTATTATATCATTTTTAACTTTTAAGGGCTATCCATTTTAACACGTCCTTTTAAACTAAAAGAGCAATTTTCAGCCCATTTTAATCCTATTTTTAGCCCATGCTTTTTTTAATGCACAAACTATTTTCAACCACTATTTTACCCTAATAAATTGTAAACGGAAGTCTCTTATTGAACATACGATAACTACCAAATTTTATTGCTGAGAATGAAATCATAATTTGAAACTTATGTGATATATTATGTTGTGATGGAAAAAAAATTCTTACAACAACATTTTGCAAATCCTACAAAAGGTCAGAGTAAAACACTTTCAAAAGAGATTTTAGACACAACAAGGTTATTGAAGGCGTTTTTTAAGCACAAGGACAAAAGAATAGAAATCAACATCAACTGTCAAAGTAGAAATTGAAGAGGAGCATTTTTTCATTTGTAGTAACGAAAGCAAAGGAGAAGTGTTGAATTTTACTTTAGTTACTGGAATAATCATTACTAAAATAATTTTTCTAGGTTTAGGATAAATTTATAATTTAAATTTCTACAAGGTTGTTTTAGTTGTTGAGAGATTCTAGCTTTATTTTTAAAAAATTTTGAATTGCAAATTGTATGCATATTATGTGCTCAAATTGGCTATTTAAATCCCTTCTATGGTTAGTAAAATTATTGAGAGTATTTCAATCAATTACTTTTGCTGCCCCATTTTTAAAAACACCAACAATTCTTAGCTTGATAAATTATATGTCAAACAACCTTCTTATCCCTTATCTCAAAACACTGAGAATCCTAGGACTTGAAATTTGAATAGTCATATTTGTTTGGAATGATCCGGTCGCTTTGGCAAAATTGTGCTTCTTCAATTCCTAGAGGCAGGAGGGTTCATAATTACGACATATTTTCTAAATAAATTTATCAAAATATTTGTTCAACAAAGACTAAAATTCAACGAACAAGTTTTCAATTGATGAGTATACAAAATCATAGTTCTGAAAAGGTAGTGTAACCTTTGCTTAAGTTTTGAATTCTCTGTGCAATTCTAAAAGAGGTTCTAGTGATACTACCAACTTCATCCTTATATCTTCACCATGGAAACTCTGTCCTAAAACAATTATCATGTTTTCATGAAAAGAATTTGGTTGTGCATATGCTAAGCTCACTATACTTGCTGGTGGTAAGAAAAAATTCTACACCGACATCACCAAATCCATTCTATTTATCAGTTGTTTTCCTAATTCTTCACAAGATTGAAGAAAACAAGCTAGCTAGTTCCACGAACAAAGAAGAGAAACAATGAAGAAAATGAATCATCAATTTTTTTTTTAATTTTTTAGTACAACTGGGGGAGGATGTTGGCTAACTAAACATTTTTTTTTGTAGAAGATGCATTACTGTAAATGACATAACAGAAATATCTTTGAAAAAAAGTTTGTTTTAACTATACTTGTTACTTTCTTGAACTAACTGAGGGATGAATATTGTAACTTTTTGGATAGTAAAAAGATGTTTTTTAATCATTAACATAATACATGGATGTAACCTACCTAGGTTTAGCTTATAGGTCAGAGATGTTTTAAGCCCAAAACTCCTCATAAACACACATTCTTTGCCTTCATAGTTGAATTAATTTTTGTTAGACTCACTAGATTTTGAATTAATGACCTAATAGCTAGGTTTGATGTTTTATGGGATATTTTCATATTTGTATGACTAACTATAATTGAAAAAAAGATTATTTTTTGACTAATTTGTACTTGTACAGTGAAATAAAAGTGTTATTATAGTGCATTTTTTCTAAAAATAAAATTAAGTCCATTTATTGTTTTTCCATGTTTTCTTGAATTGGTAAAGGAATTTCATACATAATATGTTCTAACTTTTTTGTTATTATTAGTATAAGGAGAAAGCTTCAAATAGTAGTTCTGATCCTAATTAATTGAATTGTTTGTTTCGATTTTAAGACTTTGCTTTTCAACTTTAAATCTAGTAGTACTATAGGGGAAATGTTTTACTTTTAACTAAGCACGAATTCTTAAATTTAAATATATAACTCGATTAATCTCTTCTTTTGTTTGATTCCACAGATCTTTGGGATGAAAATTGAAAAGGGAAGGAAATCCCCAATGAATATGGTGCAAAACCAAATGTCCGATGTAGAAAATGAAGGAAAAAAAGGAGAAAATCTAATGCTAAACAAAAATCTAATGACGACACTAAGACAAAAAAGAAAAAGGATCTATACTACTTTGTTGAGAAGACAATACTTCACAAAGAACAACAAAAATACATCAATGGTAATTAATTAAAAATTATGCTTATAGAGTTATATTAATTTCTATTTTTATCTTTTTGAATGTTGTATGTTAGTAAATGGACGGGGGAGGGGGGGGGGGGGGGGGGGGTATAGATATAGAAGATGTGTATCTTAAATTTAATATCCAGAAGTATTGTGTCCCATTTTTGTACATTATTTGTTTTTCCTTTTTTTATCAAAACAATTTTTGTTTATACATTAGAATGATTTTTCAGTTAGTTTTGAAAACATTACTTTTAAAGTGTCATTCAATTTTGCTCTAAATGCCTATGTAACTTAAATCTAATTCCCAAATGTTGAACTTCATATAAAGGAAGCTTCCAAATAGGGAGCAACTACAGATAACGTGGATAATAACCCTGGGATTCGTGTATCTTCTATATCTAAATGTGTTCATGAATCAACATCGGAAGTAAGTGTAATTTTCGTCATCTTTTACTCTATGTATACTTAAGTAACCTACATAGACTTAATATAATGTATCTGTAGCCTGCTAAAGAAGATGTCCGGACCTCCCTTCAACAAAATAATATTGTGCAAAGCCCATCACAAGAAAAAAGACAAAAGGTATTACAATAAACAGTAAGTTTAAACTTTCTGCACCTACTTTGGATAGTTAAGACGACTAATTATGTACAAGGACTCATTTAATTTCATTAAGATTAAGAAGTCTGAATCTGAATACACATATGCATATTAAGATGTGTGTTGGAATCATGACCTCCATAATTCTTCTAAGGATCGTTTATGGGTTATCTAATTCTTAGAATGTTTAGTAATTCAAAATAAGTACGTTTGTAATTTCCCAGAAATTTCACTTTCAAACTTTTATTGACTTAATAAAACATCAAACTACAAACAAAAGTAACCTAAAGAATTATAAACTCTAATACCTAGACTCAGACACAAAGCCCTAGTTTTATGTCCTAGATCTCAAGTTGCCTCCAACTCAAACATCCAACTACACTAAATTTCACAGCAGGCAAATCACGACATCTTTAACGAAAGACTAAACAGAATAGAATTCTTCAAATATGTTCTTCGCAGTACTTCAACAAAACATCAATTTGAACTCTCTCACAATAAGACTATGTTTTACTCGTATCTCTCTATGTAACTGCACAATCTTCTTTGGAGAAACTTTTCTCTATTTATAGAACAAGAGTCTCTTCCTACTTCAACTCTA
Source organism: Solanum stenotomum (assembly GCF_019186545.1). Lineage (NCBI taxonomy): Eukaryota > Viridiplantae > Streptophyta > Magnoliopsida > Solanales > Solanaceae > Solanum > Solanum stenotomum. The sequence goes on along the minus strand of NC_064290.1, from coordinate 32,947,786 downwards.
CTTCAATAAACTTGTAGTGATTCCTTTTCCTCATGGGACTTGGAATACTTGTAGTGTTCTTTTTCCTCATGGGACTTGGAGTACTGTAATATTTCCACCACCTCAACATTATTATTTCTCTCAATGCCTAATCGAGATTTTTTTTTCTGTGATCATATTTGTGGACTCGTTCTTTGCACCTATCACTTGTCAAAACCCATCTCTGTCTAAAAAATTCCTCCTTTTTGATGATGACAAATCCATGAATCCGTGGGTGCATTTCAACCTACTGAGAGACATTACACAAACATAGAACTCGAAGTAAGATGCTAGAAGACTAGGACATAATCATACATAGCCGCATCCCCCTTTTAATATCATAACAATATATCAATAAAGCATAGAAGTAATTAATACTCAGGGTTGCAAAGAAATCACCAACATTATCAACGCTAAAACAATTAAAACTAAAACCAAGTACATGAACATGCAACCACATAAAACAAAATACATAGGGCCAATAGATCCATTTTCCAGAGTGTATACACCACCACTTGCACAAACGCAAAAAACAAACAAAAGAAATATAAGCAAAAGAAGATACACTAGGAACACATGGCATGGAGAGGTTAGGGAGGAGTGAATGCGGAAGGAGAGGTAGGGGAAGATCCATTTCCAATAAGTCATAGAGACCTTTGATATTAACATAGTTTGTGGAATTTTTAGCTAATAAAGCTACCTGATCTAAAGCATGGTCAGCCTTCAGACGTGCATTTTCCTCCTCCAAACCAGAATGTTCAAGACCATAAGAGATATGCAACTGATTTATTGCTACAAAATGAGACACCCTGAATGCAGTAATCTCTGCAACTTTAGTAGCCAACGATGCCCAAAGCCTCTGAAGTGGTGCATTAACCTCCCCTAGGTGGAGCAAGCACTTCAGCCTGGTTCACCATACCCAAAACATCCGTACCGATCTAATACTTCCACTCCTTAAGTGGAACCCCAAAGTGTTGAAAAATCAATCCCAACCAGAACCCATACCCCAAAGCATAATAATTTTTGTCCTAAACACAAATGTGATGCATATGGCGCCAGATAAGACCAGGAAACTCGATGGAACCCTAGAAATAACCATATCCATAAGTGTTACATCCATGTAATTGGCCTAAGTGCATCTTTGTTGTCATGACAAGATAACCTTATAAACAATATCAAACAATAGCTTATGGAGTGATAACATTGACCCGCTGTCTACTTTGGTATGAATTTCACTACAAGAAAAATAGCATCTAAGGAAGGGAAATTTGGTTCCTAAATGTCCGAATCTGGTCCTAAATGAGCTATTGAGACGGGAAAAGTTTGGTCGCCACCCTTCCTAAAAGCTTTCTTCACTAAAGGTTTACTGCGACGAGTTTCATTAGCTGGCTGTTAAATGTCTTTTGGGATGGGTGAGAACATTGGTCGTTACATGATTTTAAAGACGACAATTCTGGTCTCAAATAGACGTTTTATATTTTATAAATGTTTTACTTTCTAGTCGTTAATGTTCTTTATTGACTAGAAACAACCTGGTCCTTGTACTCTTTGGTGACAAGAATGGTTTGGTCTTAGATATCTTTTAGAGACGAGCAATATTTCTAGTGTTAGATTATTCTTTATAGAGGAACAATATTTCTGGTCCTAGATTTACCTTTAGAAACACGCAATAATTATGGTCTCTAATTAACCACCAATGGTTCTAGAGCTCGATATCACAAAAAATAAATTTCATCTACAAATAAAGAATTGCTACTGAAAATCTCCATACAAAAAGATAGAGAGAGAGATTAATTGCAATAAATTAATTAACATTTCAGATGTTAGTTTTGATATTTGCTTAAGAAAAAATTTATCTAAGATTTGAGTTAGATTATAATATCAAGTATTGCATAACATTCAAGCCAAACAATACTGAGTTTGTAACTTCGATCTTTAAATTCTGCAAGTACCAAATTTGAGATGACGTTAAATAATGATTGGTATAATAATATACATCAACAAAAGCATCATAGCTTGTATAAAGATCCTTAAGGCTGCAAAGTATATGGAACAAGTAGGACTGAGTAGTTGTAACATAATGGACTGAGGAAATTTATTTGATTGTGGTACATGCAAGAGCTCATTCAGTTATTGTGAATATCTATGGAATGTGGTCAGCTGCTAGAGTATATTACATTTGGTTAGAGAGAAATATGAGCCTATTTCCAACAGAAAGCAGGCATAGACCAACAGTTCATCAAATTCATTACACATGAAGTCTTGCTCTAAGGTAACATGCAAAAGAAATATCTAGGAAATTGCAACACCTTGAGAAACATCCAAGTGAAGATTGAAGTGTCTATACACTAGTTTTTTATTTTATTTTATCCTTTAGTCATATATGAACTATAATGCAAATAAGTCTATCTGCAATGCTTGGGACAGTTTGCCCAAGCTTGTAGCAACCTTGTGCTTAATGTGATTTTTCTGTTGGGTAAGAGAAATTCTTTGCCTACCAAGAAAACATAGCTAACTTTCACAGTAGAATTAATTAAACTGCTCATCTCAAATGGAGTCTAACTTTCTTCATGTGTTATCCAAAAATATCAACAAAGCTGCAAGAATAAAATTTAGAACTATTTTGAAGAAACACAACTAAACATGTCAGAAACTGGAAACAAATGGACTAAAGAATGAAAAGTACAAACATAGAAGTTGTGCAGCTAAGCACAAAATAAAATTTGAGCAAGAAGGAGTTGAGAAAGCGATTAGTTCTTTTGATCTTATCCAAGCTTGGAAAAGCTTTCTTTTTAAATTCCCTGAAGTGAAGGATACTATAGTTGAGTGTGCAGCTGGACAGAAAATATAAAAGAAGATATATGCGTGTGCATAAACAATGTTCCAATAATCAGACAAGACAAGATTCTAATGTTACCGAAATTCGTTTGCAGCAAAATAATGGTGGCTCAAGTTCCTCATCATGATACAAAAACTGATTAAGTGTATCTTAGGGGCCACTAAAAGATCTTATTTTTTTATCAAGTCCCCTCCTATTTGAGAAGAGGGCATTACCGAAGTAACTAATAATCTGATTGCATCTATAAACATTCTGTCAAGGCTATGTAATGATAAAATGTTCTCATCGAGATCGTGCTTTAATAAGTCAGCAATTACATACTCATTGAACATTTAGAATTATAGGACATGATGTTATGAGTCAAGCTGCCAGAGTTATGTGGAACTCTCCAATAGATTGTAACAATTCTACTGTTATTGGAATCATTTAACAATGAAAAGTGCAGAATAAAAATAGCCTTCAAAAGAAGACAATCAAGAAAAATAGTTCACACCAACAAAGCCTTATTCTGTCAAAGTGTTTAAGTAAAGATGACTTCCTACTAGTACACACCATCAGGATGAGTAAAGCTAACTTCCTACTAGTATGCATCATCAGATGTTATATTCTAGTGGAAGGCACAAACACAATTTCGAGTAGAATAGATGTGCAAACATGTTCCTCAAATAGTACAATTGTCAAAACTTGTTTAGAGGAAGGAGAGGGTGATGATATTGTATTAATGATGGGTTTGGAGGTGAGGAATCTGTGTATGATGGAGTTTTCATGGTGAGAGGAGTGTGATGGTTTAGTGTACTAGAGGAGGATGTGAGATTTCAGTTATGGGTGTGTATATTTAGTGGTGGAGGAAGCCAGATTGGTGGGTTATACGAGAAGTAATCCAAGAATGGGAAGAGTTTCAATTGGAATAAAGTTGTGTAGGTTGCCATAATGATGTGATGGTTATCAATTTTTTGAAAATGGCGGTACAATATTTGAGTATGAAGGTTATAGTTTTTATAGTGACATGTGGAAGGAATAGGTTATTCCTTATAGTATTTTAATTTATGCATTTTACATGAAGAGTGGAATACATACCTGTATTTTAGGACCTACCAGACCCATCTTTCGATCTTTATGTGTTCTATCACCTGAAAATATTACTTAGTTATAGTTTCTAAAATATTTTAAAATTTGTGTAGGGATTATATAATTTAATTTGATCTTTTGTGTCGTATGCATAGTATTCTTTAGAAGTCATGGAGGGTGCCTTAGGCAATTTTAATCATCACTAGTTCCAATATGTTCCTTTCAAAGTGTTCTCTTGCTAGTTCTTTGGTGAAGATATCTGCAATTTGTTTTCTAGTAGTGCGAAATTCATGAAGACCAACCCTTTTCTACATTGTTCCTTAAGAAATGATGTCGAATGTCAATGTATTTTGTTCTTTTATGTTGAACTGGGTTTTGGCTATGTTTATTGCACTAGTATTGTCACAAAAAATTCTAGCACATCTAGTGTTCAACCCAAAGTCTTTGAGTTGTCGTTTGATCCATAGAAGTTGAGCACAACATGAGGCTACAACATATTCAGTTTTGACAGTAGATAGAGCTACAAATTTTTGTTTCTTTGTTGCCCAAGAGATCAGACACGACCCTAACAAGTGAGCCATACATATACTACTCTTCTTGTCCACTAAGTTTCCTGCATTTTCTTCATCAACATATACTACTAATTCAAAATCGCTTCCTTTTGGGTAATAGAGTCCCAAGTTTGTGGTTCCTTTTAGGTAGCATAAAATACTTTTAACAACCTGTAAATGAGTTTCCTTAGGATAAACTTGAAATCAAGAAAATTACCCAACACTAAACACAATGCCTATCCTATTAGCTATAAGATACATAAGTGACCCAATTATTGAACCTATTCCCTCTAGATCGAACTTGGTAGCTTTGGCAATTCGGGTATTGATTGTTTTTGCATCCTCCATTTTGAACCTTATGAGTAGTTCTTTGACATACTTATGTTGGTGAATTATGGTACCTGCTTGATTTGAAGTCTTGGGAAATAGTTTAACTCTACAATCATGCTCATTTCAAACACATTGCTCATTAGAAATGCAAATTCATCTATGAGTGGTTTATTTGTGGCTCCTAAGATGATGTAATCCATGCATACCGGTATGATTAGAAAGTCCTTTATTTTATTCTTGTGAAAAAGAGTATTGTCAGTTTTTCCTCTTTATACCCTTGACTTAAGATAAATTTTTACAGTCTATCTTACCATGCCCTAGGTACTTGTTTTATCCCATAGAGAGCTTTATCAAGCTTATAGAAATGTTCAGGATAGTCATTATTTTCAAATATAGGTGGTTGTTTAATAAACACTTCCGCTTTTAGTAGATCATTTAAGATTGCACTTTTTACATCCATCTGATAGAATGTGAATTCCATGTGGACAACAAATGCTACAAGTGGTCTTATTGCCTCTAATCTTGCCACTGAAGCAAAAGTTACATCATAATATTTTCCCTCTTCTTGATTGTAACCTTTGACCACCAATCTTTCTTTGTTTCTTGTTATGGTACCATGTTCATACAACTTGTTTATGAACAACTACTTAGATTAAATAATGGTTTTGTTTGTGGTTCTTGGCACTATGTGCAAAATTTTACTTCTTTCAAATTGATTGAATTCCTCCTCCAAAGCTATAAACCAGTCAGCATTTTGCAAGGCCTCACTAATTTTCTTTGGTTCCATCATAGAAAGGAATTCACAAAAAGCATAATGATTTTTAGTCCTGATCTGGTGGTTATGCCGAATCTAAGATTAGTGAGTATGTTATCTATTGGATGTGATCCTTTGTACTTGTAGTCCTATACTACCAACTCCTGTTGTTCCGAGTCATGATTATCAATCAACCCTCTTTGATTTGCTGAGATGCTTCTTCTTCCTTATCTTCATTTTCCGCATGATATGGAACAGTGTTTACATCATCTGTAGGTGAAGAACCTGGTTCATTTACTTATTCTTGTTCAATCTCAGCATATGATTATGGTTCATCCTGAAGACTTTGGTTAGCTATAACATTTGTATCATCAAACACTGCATGTACTCTTTGATTTTGCTCAGATGTTTCTTCTTCATTTTATTCATTTTCCCCATGAGATGGAGCAGTGTATACATCATCTGCAAGTGAAGAACCTGGTTCCTTTACTTGTTCTTGTTCATTCTCGGCATATAATCTTAATGGTTCATCTTGAAAACTTTGGTTAGCTATAACATTTGTTTCATCAAAATCTACATGTACTCTCTCTTCTACACACATTATTATATTATTTAGCAACTTATAAGCTTTTCTATATGAAGAATATCCTAGAAAAATTCCATCATCACTTTTAGTATCAAACTTTCCTAACAAATTCTTTCCATTATTATGAATGAACCATTTACACTTGAATGTTCTTAGGTGAGATATGATAGGTTTTCCGCCTTTTAGTAATTCATAGGAAGTTTTATCTATCATGTATCTAGACATACCCCTATTTATAGTATATCATACAACATTCATGACTTCAACCTAAAATTAATTAGTTATGTTACTAGCAATCATCACAGTTCTAGCCTTTTCTTGAAGGGTTTTGTTTTTCCTTTTTTCTACTCCATTTTGTTGAGAAGTCCTAGGAGCAGAAAAATTGTGGTCAACCCCATGAAATTCATAATATTGAACAATGTTAGAGTTCTCAAATTTAGCTCCATGATCATATCTGATAGCTACCAGTTGTTTGTCAAGTTTCTTTTGAAGTTTTCTTATTAATGTACAGAAGGCTTCAAATTTATCATCCTTTGAAGCAATAAAAAGTGTCCAACTGTACCTTGTAAACTCATCTACTAGTACAAACACATATTTTTCCACCTCTAATTCTAATCCTCATAGGTCCACATAGATCCATATGCACTAGTTCTAAGGATCTGGTTCATCTTATAACTTGTTTAGATTTAAAGGATGATTTTAGTTGTTTTCCTCGTGTACATGCTTCACAAAACCTTTCTTCTTTAAAATTAGTTTTAGGAAGTCCTATTACTAAATCTTTAGAAATAAGTTTGTTTAATTAATTGTACGTGACTAGCATGACCTAGACGTTTATGCCATAGTGAAGGATCTCTGTCTATTTCGCTTAGACATATATAAGATTTTCAGCAGGTAGGTGTGTAGTATCTACAATATATACATGCTTATATCTTTGACCGGGTAAGACAATTTCCTTTGTTTCGAGGTTTATTAATTCAAATCCTATGGAAGATAAAATTACCTTGTTTCCTTTTTCACAAAGTTGTGATATGATGAGCAAGTTGTGATTCAAGACTCCAACATGATACACATTTTCGATTGAGTGTTGACTAGTCTTACCTATTTTTCCAATCCCTTTAATCTGACCTTTTTGTCCACTGCCAAATGCTACCATTCCATGTTTTCTTTATTTAAGTGAGAGGAATTTTGATTTATCTCCAGTCATGTGCCTTGAACAAGTGTTGTCCATATACCAGTATTGGTTGCTTCCCCACACCTTTTCTTGAAAAATTCAAGGGTTAGATTTTAGAACCCATATTAACTTGGGTCATTTTATTTGATCGAAATAGTAGATAAGGTCCTTGTTTATCCAGTTAGGTAATTTTATTTTATTTAGTACATACATGTTCCTTTGATGTGTGTTAGTTTTAATATTTTCGGTAGTACTGACAAGGTGTTTCTGGAGTTACCCATGTTACCACAAAGTGTGTAGAATGCAGGATTCCTATTCATAGATTGACTATCAAAGCCTATTCTAGCTTTTATGTTACGGGTGCTAGTTCCTAGATGCGTTACAATCATGGAAAACTTAGTCCATTTATTTGCTTGTTCAAGCTAATATTTGATTCTAGCTAATTCAAGATTAATTCTCCTAGAATTTTCCTTTTCTAAGAATAATTCATCTTTAAGTCTTTGAACATCTTGTTCACGTAAGGGTTGATCAATATCCTTATCTTTTTCTTTCCTTACCAATGACACTTAATTTTAATATTTTAGTTTTGAGGGAAAGGTTACAAGAATCAACTTGACGAGTCCTTTCAATAAAATCTTTGTTCTTTTCTTTTAACTCAGTATTTTATTTTACAGGATCATTGTACTCAAACTTTAGACTAATCATAGAAGCTACCAACTGATTCTTGTCAGTATTCAGTTCTTGTATGGTATTTATGAGAGTGAGCATTAAAGAGGATAATTTCTTCTCTAGTTTATCTATGAGATCAGAAATGTTTACCGTCTCTTCCTCAATGTCAGAATCAGATATGGTTCTGTATCTTCTGTGGCCATAAGTGCAATGTCATCATACTCCTCAGAGTTATCTATACGTGTTTCCCAAATAGCTTTCATAGATTGATTATTTTCCTTCTCATTATTTTTCCTTTTTTCCCAGTTCTCTTTTCTCCTTGTCTACCCTTTATTTTCTTCACTCAACTTTCAACATAGGACACTCCTTTACTTGATGTTCGGTTTCACCACATTTACAACATCCTCCATTCCGACCCTCTTTTGTGCTATTTTCCTTGGTAGGAGAAGGTTTCTTTCTATAGTTCATGCCTTTCTTGAAGAGGTTTTTTTGACATTTCTTCTTATCAAGGTTATATCATCATCATCTAGATCATATTAATCAATCTCATCAGTTACCTTGAGTGCAAGACTCCTATCTTTATTTCCTTTACTTCTTTTCGCATTTTTGACATTCATCCCATATGTTTTTAGATTTCCTACAAGCTCATCTAAGGTCATATTTGTTAAGTCTTTGTCCTCTCTTATTGCAGTAACTTTTATTTCCCATGATCTGGGTAGAGTTTAAAGAACCTTATCTACATGTTCCTCTATAGTGTATAATCTTCTTAAGGACATTAGTTCATTGACCACTTTGGTGAATCTAGTGATCATCTCTTGAAGTGACTCTCCATTTTTCATCTTGAAGGACTCATATTCAGTGCATAGTTTAGCGATTCTAAACATTTGAACTTGGGTAGAACCTTCATATGCATTTGGAAGTGTATCCCATATTTTTTTAGCAATGGTATGTTCAGATATGCAATTGAACTCGTAAGGTCCGAATCCACATACGAGAATGCATTAAGCCTTGTCATTCTTTCCTAGCATCCTGTAGTCAACTTCTCCATACTGACCCTCAAGTTTAGGAATGTCCTCTCCTTTATTGTCCTTGATTGTAGGCATTAAAGGTCCATAAGTAAATCTCATTCATAGTTCATAGCCTTCAGCTAGAATGAAGTCTTCCATTCTTGCCTTCCTCTAAGAGTACTATTGCCCATTAAATAATGGTAGCCTGTTTATGTGTTGTCCTTGACTGTGTCCAAGAGGAGGTGGAGAATTCATAGTGATCTTACCTTGACTTATTAGACTCTTGATTAAGATAACCTGCTCTGAGACCAATTGTTGGAATTATGACCTCTGTAATTTTTCTAGGGATCGTGTATGGTTATATGATCCTTAAAATGTTTAGTAGCTCAAAATCAGTACGTTTGTAATTTCCCAACATTTTTACTTTCAAACTTTTATTAACTTAATAAAACTTCAAAGTACAAATATTTACAAATAAATGTAACCTAAGGAATTATAAACTCTAATTCCTAGACTTAGAACACAAACCCCCATGTTCATGTATTCCCAGATCTTCAAGTTTCCCACAACTCAAAGATCCAAAAATACTAAATTTCACAACAAATAAATTACGACAACTTTAACAAAAGACTCAAAATAAACATCATAGAATTCTTCAATTATGTTCTTCGCAACACTTCAACAAAACTTCAATTTGAACTCTCTCACAATCAGACTATGTTTTACTCATGCCTCTCTATGTAAGTGCACAACCTTCTTTCAAGAAAACCTTGCTCTATTTATAGAACAAGAGTCCCTTCCTATTTCAACTCTACTTCAGCAAACTTGTAGTGATTCCTTTTCCTCGTGAGACTTGGAATACTTGTAGTGGTTCCTTTTCCTCATGGGACTTGGAGTGCTGTATTATTTCCACCGCATCAACATTATTTTATCTCTATATTTCCAGTTGGGATTTGGTCTTCTACTATCATGTTTGTGGAACTTGTTCCTAGCACCTGTCACATATCAAAAGCTATATCAGTCTAATAATGTGAATTAAGATCTAGATGTACGAATTTGAATGTTCATCTGAATATTAAGATAGTATATGGATCTGAACATCAAATGATTATGTTTTTTTGTTTTCAATATCTAAATGTACATAAGAAATTACACTGTATCAATAAAATATTATAAAACCTCATTTCAGCAAAATAATTTTTTTTGATAGCAAATGATATCCAAAAAACCTGTATTTTATATAAAAAATTTATTAACTAAAATAAAAATAAAACTTATATATACATATAAAAATATACCACTACAAGATAACATGAATTCTTTAAAGAATTAAAGTGATGTCCATCAAAATCTCTCAGAACTTGAAGGCTAAAGTTGGCTTTGTCAACTGTAATTTCCCGTGTGCAAGTAACATGTTCTCTGTGTTCTTATTCCCCGATAAGTTTTTAACCATATTTTGTTATATTCACATATGTTTGAACATCATAAACATGGATTAGTTGAAAAATAAAACCAATATCTAGGGAAAAATACTTAATTGTCATGAGATTGATAACATATATAGATTCTAATTTTTGCTCAAACTATTTATTTTAGTCATCAATGAGTTTGCGAAGATAGATTTATATTGAATTCACACATATCAGAAGGTAAAGTTGTATCGTTTAAAATCATAAATGGGATATCATAAAACATAGTAGTAGTTGAAGAGGAGAGAAAAATGGTATGTGGTTGAGAAGAAAATTAAGTGGCGTGAAGAATAACGAGCCTCAGAACGGTGTTAAGATTCTGTTATAGATCTGGTTTGTTCAGATCTTCTTAGACCCATTAAAAGGTTTAAAAGGAAAGAAAAAAAATGCACTTAATGGGCAGAGTCTTAATCATTCACATTTAAACCTTAAGAACAAATGCACTTAATGGGATTGATTTGAATTATTAAGATTCAGACCTCCATTAAGTGTAAACAAATGAGGCCAGAACCATTTCATAGTTTTCGACTAGAAGAATCCTTTAGCAGCAACATCTCTTGATTCTAATTATAGATTCTTCATCATTGAAAATATCTCTTGCATTTTTCTTTTATCAGTGCTCTATTTGTTGGAGTTACCAAAACTGCAACATCGAATCATTGGATTAATCTGCTACTTTTATCTTGTTCTTATTTATTAGATGGATTTTGGAGGTAATAGTCGTCCCCCTACTACACAGCCTCCTACAAAAGCTTCTGCACAGTGGAAAGATCTTCCAAATGTTGGAAAATATGATGAACTGCAGAGATTGATTATTATTCCCAATGGATTGGGGTAAGAATTTATCTTTTTAATAGTTCTTTTAACTAGTTGAGCCGTGTGTAAAATTAGAAGTGCACTATAGACTACTTTAGCTACATTATTGCATATTGATGTTTGATCATATTTAGAAGAGAGATTAGTCAAATTCTTAATCTATTAGCTTATACAACAAATAATATAGTTTGCAAAAGAATAAATATCACGTTCAACAAACATGGTAGTTTCAAAATTATTTCAAAAGATACTAGTTTTATCCTTCTATTAATTTGTTTTCGTTTTGCAGTAGCCTTTCTATCATCACAATTTGAAATATAATGCATGTTATATCCTTCTATTCAGTCCGTGAAGGCTATGGTTGAATTAATGTGTTATTTTTATCATAGAGCATGGAGGTACTGGAAAAAAGTTCCATTGAACATTAGAGAGAGAATGTTTGATGACTTCAGGGTAAAAAAAAATCAATTATCTACTTGATGTGTTTAATAACTCCTTGGTATGCCCGAAAACCTAATAAGAGGCCATCGTGGATTCATGAAGATGTATGGAAAAAATTTAATGATTATTGGGCCTCTCCAGAGTTTAAGAAAAAATACACAATGAAAAAGAAAGCCCAAACATCTAGTCTACCCCGTTCTCCTCAGCCTTCCGATAAGGAGGAGTAAGGTACTTTTCAATTAGCTTAAATTGAGATTTAAACTTAGGGTCTGTCATCATTTAATGATTTATAGTTGAATGGTCCTAATGCTTAAGAGTTGAACACTATGCAATTCATGTGTATGTTTATCCTTTCTTAAGAGTTTCTAGAGTTTGGTAAAATTTTGTTTGATTAATTTGTATAAGTATAAGATCTAAATTCAGGAAATTCCTTATTTGCCTTTAAACCAATTACTTACCATGAATAAAATAGAACATGCAAAGAGTGGAGTAGATACACATGATCCATATAGCTTACACCTAGTTAAGGAATATCCGGCTAAAAGATTAGCATGATAATAAACATTTACTATAATAATTCATATTTGATTGCTCTCTCTCTCTCTCTCTCTCTCTCTATATATATATATATATATATATATAAGTGACTGTATTATAAATGCATATTACCTAGTGTGTTGGGTTATTTCGCCGAAATACTGTGTCTTCTCCTTAACCGTTTTATACTCAACGCCTCTAATGATTCTTTTTTATTATAATAAAAACTACCCTAAAATTAATATCTTTGTAATTATGTAATCTCCAAAATCATAAATTATTTCAACGCATTTTCGGCCCCAGAGTCCAAGTTAAATGTTGATATGTTTAGCTAAATTCTTTCTTTCATTTAGTTGCATTTCATCGCAATCTTCAAGCTTTGTGTTGATTCAATTGCTATACGTTCATGCACTATCTCATTCTATTATCTTTATTTTGATTTTTCATGGTAAACAACATTTGGCCCTTTTGAGGGGATTCTATATCAAACTCCATGTAGTAGGCCACATGGTTATATGTCGATTTTAGTATCTCCTACCATTAGTCTTTTAGTTATTGCATGACCATGTATTTATGTATTTCCATTTTGTATATCATTTTACTTGGTCATTGCATCAGCATGTCTTATAGATTCATCATGCTTAGTTACTACAATTATCATGCATTATCTTACATATTCAGTACATTTAAAGTACTATTTGGTTACTTTATTCCAATATTGTTTCATAATATAGGTTCTAAAACTGAGTATCCAGCTTGCAGTCAATTAATACTATCTCCCGTGAGTGGCAGCCGAGTTGGAGAGTCCTCATCTTTATGAGGACAACAATTATATTTCCTTTCAGTTATTTACTTTCATTTTCAGACAGTTGGAGTTAGCTAGGGGTTTATCCTAGCAACTCATATTAGTAGAGGTTTTTAGACAAGTCAGTTTAGATTTGGCTATGTGTACTCATATATTCGTTTATTGATATTTCTAGATTCTTTCAGTTCCGTATTCAGTTATCATATACTTATATTTCTTTCTTATCTTATTGTTATTGTCACGCCTCAAATCCTATTAAGACGGACAGGCACTCGATGCCCTAACGGCCCAAGAGAACCAACATGTGACATGTGCTTACTATGCATGTAACTATGAAAGTTTTGTGACAAGTTCGCCAGGGACACAATGATCTGAACCGACATAAGTAGACCCAAAACTTATATACAAGACATGGCCATTGAGGCCACAACTGATTAAGATGCAACTGAACCATATACATAAGTCTACAAAGCCTCTAAAAGATAGAAACCCTTAGAGTAGGTCGGGACAGACCCCGCCTTACCCCTAGCTACGATACAATACCAAAATGAGTCTACCAAGGGCTCAGTAAAGATCCGAAGCAACCTGGAGCTCACCAAAAGTAGTTGAGTGTCGTATGCTCCTACAGAGGAGGTCTACTAGCGAGAGTACCTGTGCCTGCAGCATGAAATGCAGCGTCCCCCGCGAGGGACGTCAGTACGAAAAGTGTACTGAATATGTAAGGCAACTACATATATAAATATAAGAGTTCAAACGAAACCAGGTATCAACGTATAAGTGCATAAATCAGAATAGGAGGCTGCCTCTGTTAACTCTGGTGGGGTAATGTATGTTACATTCTTGTCTTTACCATTATGTGTGTTATGATCTTTATAACGCATGTGATATAAGTGACCAGCTGATCAGTGGTAGAAGAGGATGACCCATGCTAGGCATTTTAACCCCTGGGATGCGATTCTCAACATTGCACAAATCGGGATCGGCCCATGCTAGGCTTTCGCCCCTGAGCTGCCACCCATAGTTATACAAATTGCTTCACTTAGATTCTTTAATCTTTGAAATTGTTGTTTTGGTGGTCACAATCATTTTTGAGATTTGGAAATACGGAACAATAGTAGGAGACATGAAAATAATACTTTAGGACAGTAGCTACAATATAAGGAGCTATGTAACATTAATGCATTACTTGAGAGCTTGAATGACTCAATTGACTTCAATTGACTATAGAGTACTGAACGTGTAACTAAGTAATTATGTACACTTAGGAGGGGGGATATTGTTAGCTATTTGGATATCGTACGTTGCCACTATGTTTCCTTTACTAGGAATAGAACTTAGGAAATTCACTTATTGACATTAATCGCAAGTATCATATTTCATGCCAAGGAATATGGAATCGAATCGCCCTACATACCTTATTTTCTGACCAATACCGCTGTCACAATTCAACCTCCCTTCTTGGATGCTAATCTACAATATAAGTCACAATTAAGCTAATGTCAGTAGCTAATCAAGGCCCTAAAAACAGTAGCTAACACTTGGATGGAAAGTAGGCCCATACAACCCTTGCATCAATGGTGAACCACCACACCCTTCTTCTATACATTAATACAACTTCATACATCCTTTTCCAAGATACCCAAACAGCCCCCAACAATAATATGCATAAGGCAGCCACTATCAATCCCTAAAAATCTTTCAGCATAATAGGAGAATATTAACTCAAAGATTTATCACCATCCTTTAGTTCTTGATAAATATATACAAAATTCTCCACCCCAAATCTATATTTAAAGAGAGGAAAAAAAATGGGCAGTAGTCTTACCTTAGTTTCTAGGAATTATCCTCTAAAGTTGTACTCTGAGAACTGAAACTCTCCTTCAAACTTTTACTTGAAAATGGGGCAATACTCAAGGAACCAAGGTTTTCTAGGGCTGCTGATTTAAGCCAAGAGAGACCAAGACAGAAGCTTAAGAAATCTGAAAATTTTGCAAGTTAAAAATAAAGCAAAAGATCTGATCTTTATCCCTTTAAAAAGGAGGTGTAATGGCCGAATTTCTTGACTAATTTTGGCCATATATTGTCAAGTAGGTGACCCACCTACTTGGCCCCACCTACTTGGTCTTTTAACTTGGGCTTTTGGGAACTTCAACACTTGTTGGGCCCTACTCCTAATTATCCCTCTATTCATGTCAATTTGGGCCATAATTAATGCAAGTAGGTGGTCCACCTATTTGGACTTTTCACTTGGGCCTTTTTGGACTTAAGACTATTGGGCCTTGGCTATCCATTTTTCCCTTATCCTTTTACTCAACTTGGGCCAAATTAATGCAAGTAAGTGGTAGTGCATTTGGCCCAATTACCACTTTACTACATCTAGTTTAAATACTTCCTGTCGGAGCTAACTTGTAGTACACATGCTGAAACGTGCAAGGTGTTACATCACCTTGCGAGCTAGCTAGTTTAAACCAATACTAATCATATAAGAAGCACGGTCCCTCACCTATACTATAAGGCTATGTCAAGTATCACGAGAATAGAACTAGCATACGCATAATACAGGTTGTTACATTCTTTACCCCTTAAAAACATTCGTCCTCGAATGTTAGCATGGTTATCCAGCCCAAACAAGTTCAAGCCTAAGTTAGTGCTACTAATAATCACATAATACAAATAGACTTATACTTACTTGTCATCGTCTAGAGTAAGCATTTTCATCCTTCTCATGGATCTAAAAGAGATGAGGATACTTCAATTTCATTGCTTCTTCCGCTTCCCATGTAACTTCTTCTACTTGTTGGTTCATCCATAATACTTTTACAGAAGCTACTTCTTTATTTCTTAACTTCCTAACTTGTCGATCCAGAATAGCAATGGGTACATCTTCATAAGTGAGATCTCCCATAACCTGTACATCTTCAGTATGAGTAATATGAGATGGGTCACCTATGCATTTCCGAAGCATCGAGACATGAAACACCGGATGAACTGATGAAAGCTCTTGTGGTAGCTTTAACTCATAGGCTACTTGGCCAACTCTTCGAATAATCTTATATGGCCCTATATAGCGTGGACTCAATTTTCCTTTTTTACTAAACCTCATTACCCCTTTCATTGGTGACACCTTCAAGAACACCCAATCCCCTATAGAAAATTCTAGTCTTCTCCTTCTAACATCTGCATATGATTTATGTCGACTTTGAGCTGTTTCTAGCTGCTGCCGTATCACTTTGACTTTTTCCATAGCTTGATGAACAAGATCTGGCCCAAATAAGGCAGTTTCACCTTTTTCGAACCAGCCAATTGGGGATCTACATTTTCTTCCATATAAAGCTTCATAAGGTGCCATTTTAATACTTGAATGGTAGCTATTGTTGTATGCAAATTCGATCAATGGCAAATGATCATCCCAACTACCTTTGAAGTCCAATATACAAGCTCACAGCATATCCTCGAGTGTTTGAATTGTACGCTTTGCCTGACCATCTGTTTGAGGGTGAAAGGCTGTACTTAAATTCACTTGTGTTCCTAAACTCTTCTGAAATGAATTCCAAAAATTTGCAGTGAATTGAGCTCCCCTATAAGATATAATAGAGATTGGCTATCCATGTAGACGAACTATATCTTTAATATACAACCTCACATATTCCTCAATTGTATAAGTAGTCTTGACCGGCAAGAAGTGCGCTGATTTGGTCAGTCTATCAACAATTACCCATATAGAATCAAACTTCCGAAATGAACGAGGCAAACCAGTGACAAAATCCATATTGATCATATCCCACTTCCAAATTGGAAGTTCTATACACTGCATATAACATCTGGGCTTTTGGTGCTCTACTTTCACTTGTTGACAATTTGGACATTGAGCCACGAATTCCGCAATGTTCTTCTTCATGTCCCCCCACCAATACATTTCTTCTAAGTCATGATACATTTTTGTTGACCCCGGATGGACAGAATATCTCAAATGATGCGCTTCCATCATAATCCTCTTTCTTAATTCATCTACATTAGGTACACACAATCTGTTTTGACATCGAAGTACTCCCTCTTGCGTAAGCTCAAATGCCTTTGTCATACCCTGTTGTACATTCTCCTTAAGCTTTAACAGAATAGGATCTGTGTACTGCTTCTTTTTCACTTCTACTACTAATGAGGATTCTGCCGCATTTTGCACAATAACCCCTTTGTCAGGAGATTCAAGAAGCCGAATCCCCAAGCTAGCTAGTTGACATAGATCCTTAGTTATTCCTTGTCTTCCCACAGACCGCCCATAGATGCTTGCCATTAATTTACGACTTAACGCATCAGCTACTATATTTGCTTTCCCAGGATGATACAAGATATCAATGTCATAATCTTTTAATAGCTCCAGCCATTTTCGCTGCCTCATATTTAGGTCCTTTTGCTTAAAGATATATTGCAAACTCTTGTGATCAGTGTATATGTCAACATGAACTCCATACAAGTAGTGGCGCCATATCTTCAAAGCAAATACAACTGCTGCTAGTTCTAGATCATGAGTTGGATAATTTTTCTCATGTGGCCGCAGCTGCCTTGAGCCGTAAGCTATTACCTTACCATGCTGCATCAAAACACATCCTAGGCCCACCCCCGAAGCATCACAATAGACTGCATACCCTTCTGTTCCTTCTAGAAGTACCAATACCGGTGTAGAAGTTAATTTATTCCTTAGCTCTTGGAAGCTTCTTTCACATTCATCACTCCACTGAAACTTGGTTTCTTTGTGTGTTAGCTTTGTTAAGGGTGCAGCAATGGAAGATAATCCTTCAACGAACCTTCTGTAATAACCTGCCAATCCAAGGAAACTACGGATCTCCGTAGGCGTTGTAGGTCTTGGCCAGTTTTTCACCGCTTCTATCTTCTGATTATCAACCCTTATTCCTTCATCAGATACAAGATGACCTAGGAATGCCACTGATTTTAACCAGAACTCACATTTAGAGAACTTTGCATACAACTTACGCTCACGAAGAATTTGTAACACCTGTCGCAGGTGATTAGCATGATCCTCTTCCGATATTGAATACACCAAAATGTCATCTATGAATACTATCACAAACACATCTAAAAATGGCTTGAGCACCCTATTCATCAAATCCATAAAAACTGTTGGTGCATTCGTTAGCCCGAATGACATGACTATAAACTCAAAATGACCATATCGTGTTCGAAAAGCTGTCTTGGGTATATCTTTGTCTTTGACCCTCATTTGTTGATAACCCGACCTCAGGTCAATTTTTGAAAAACACCTAGCACCTTGTAACTGATCAAACAAATCATCAATTCTAGGGAGGGGATATTTGTTCTTAATCGTTATCTTATTCAACTGCCGGTAATCAATACACATTCTTAACTAGCCATCTTTCTTGCGTACAAATAAAACTGGTGCTCCCCATGGGGACATACTAGGCCTTATGAATCCTTTTTCTAATAAGTCTTTTAATTGCTCCTTTAACTCCCGTAATTCTGCCGGGGCCATTCTATATAGAGGGATGGATATAGGTTGAGTATCTGGAATCACATCAATACCAAACTCTATTTCTCGTTCTGGAGGCAAACCCGAAAGATCTTCAGGAAATACATCGGGAAATTCATTTACCACTGGAATGGATTGAAGAGTTGGTGGCTCCGCATCTATATTTCTCACTCTCACTAGATGACATATGTATCCTTTGGACATCATCTTCTTTGCCTTAAAATAGGAAATAAATTTACCTCTTGATGTCCCAATATTACCTTTCCATTCAAGAACAGCCTCTTTTGGAAAATGGAAATGCAGCGTCTTCGTTCGGCAATCTACCGTGGCATAACAAGAAGCTAACCAATCCATACCCATTATAACATCAAAATCCACCATTTCTAGCTCAACAAGGTCAGCCAACGTATCACGATCATAAACAGTTACAATGCAATTACGATAAAACCTTCTAGCTATAATAGAGTCACCAATCGGTGTAGACACCTCAAATGGCTTCACTAATAATTCTGGTGTTCTTTTGAACTTTTCAGCAGTCAATGGAGTAACATATGATAGTGTAGACCCCGGATCAATTAATACACATACAGTATGTGAAAAGATGGACAATGTACCTGTAACCACATCCGGCGAGGCTTCCAAATTTTGTCGATCCCCGAGAGCATATGTGCGATTCTGAACTCCACTAGAACTAGCTGCTCCCCTAGCTCCTCTACCACGACCAGTAGGCATCTGTCCTCTACCGAAAGAAGGTACTGATGACGAGGATGCAACAACTGACCTAGTAGGTTGTGCCACACCACCCACACCTCTATGAGGGCAATTTCTCATCATATGACCTGGTGTACCACACCAAAAACAAGCATTTGTCCCAAACCGACATGCACCTAAATGATTCCTTCCACATTGTTTACAAAACTCTTGAGGAGGTCTTGATTGGCTCATACATCCCTGCTCTTGGTATCCCGCTGTTCGTGAACCTTGACTTTCACCTCTTTGCCCAAATTGATTGCCTCTAGACCCTTGAAATTGAGGTGGGGTACTAGCTGTAGAGTACGAAGATGATGGCCTAGGCGGTCTGTTAAAGAACCGAGGCCTAAACTCACCTTGGGATGGTGTAAACTGCCCCATAGATCTGGCCCTCTTAAAATGCCCTATTTCTGACTCTTGTGTCCTTCTTCTTTGCCTTTGATCCTCTAACTTTTGTGCAAAAGTTTGCATCCTTGCTATATCCATATCTTTATTCAATGAAGCAATGGTACAGTCTCTAACCAGATATGAATCTAATCTATCCACATATCGATGAACTCTATCCCCCATAGTAGCAACTACATTAGGAGCATACCTGGCCAAGGAATTAAATTTGAGACTGTACTCTCTCACGCTCATACTTCCTTGGTGGAGATTTAAGAACTGATCCGCACGGGCTTCTCAGATCTCCAATGGCTGGTAATGGTCAAGGAATGCCTTTTTGAACTCTTTCCATATAGCTGAAGGTGCATCTGTTCCCCTGGATTGCTTCCAAGCTTCATACCACAATATTGCCACACCTTTTAATCTATATGCTGCTAGCTCGAGTGCTTCTTTACCACTTACATGCATAACATCGAAAGTGCGTTGGATCTGATCTATAAAGTCTTGTGGATCTTTATTAGGATCTGTCCCAGTGAATGATGGAGGGTCCAAATTAAGGAAATCACGTATCCGCGTGCCAGCCGCTCTATCTACACTACTAATACCCGCAATTGGACCTTCTTGCCTTTGGCCGTGGCCAGCAACTAAACGAGTCAACAATTGGACTGCATTCCTCAAATCTTTCTCGGTAGCATTAATAGGGGGTTTTTGAGGTGCAGCTTCCCTCCTTAGTTCTTCTAGTGATGGAGGGGTCGGGGAAGTCTGTGATAGAGACTCATCTTGAGCCTCACCTTGAACAGCTTGACTAGGTAGTGGTTGGCTGGTCCCTTCTTGGGTAGCCACATCCACTCGCTTACCTGTACTTTTACTCCTTCTCGTAGCTGGCATCTTCGCTATAATAAAACAATTCAGAAGTTAGGTACTATTCACCACAACATTGGTTCTATCGCACGATCTAAGAAATGAAAGAAAAGAGACAACTCCTACATGTCCCGTAGCCTCCTGTTTATAAATGTGGTGCACAACACATCAATAAGCAAGACTCTACATAGACACGGCTCTGTAGACACCCTAGGATGACCTGCTCTGATACCACTTTATCAAGCCTCAAATCCCATTAAGACGGACAGGCACTCGATGCCCTAACGGCCCAAGAGAACCAACATGTGACCTGTGCTTACTATGCATGTAACTATGAAAGTTTTGTGACAAGTTCGCCAGGGACACAATGATCTGAACCGACATAAGTAGACCCAAAACTTATATACAAGACTTGGCCATTGAGGCTACAACTGATTAAGATGCAACTGAACCATATACATAAGTCTACAAAGCCTCTAAAAGATAGAAACCCTTAGAGTAGGTCGGGACAGACCCCGCCTTACCCCTAGCTACGATACAATACCAAAATGAGTCTACCAAGGGCTCAGTAAAGATCCGAAGCAACCTGGAGCTCACCAAACATAGCTGAGTGTCGTATGCTCCTAAAAAGGAGGTCTACTAGTGAGAGTACCTGTGCCTGCAGCATGAGATGTAGTATCCCCCGCGAGGGACGTCAGTACGAAAAGTGTACTGAATATGTAAGGCAACTACATATATAAATATAAGAGTTCAAACGTAACCAGGTATCAACGTATAAGTGCATAAATCAGAATAGGAGGCTGCCTCTGTTAACTCTGGTGGGGTCATGTATGTTACATTCTTGTATTTACCTTTATGTGTGTTATGATCTTTATAACGCATGTGATATAAGTGACCAGCTGATTAGTGGTAGAAGAGGATCACCCATGCTAGGCATTTTAACCTCTGGGATGCGGTCCTCAACATTGCACAAATCGGGATCGGCCCATGCTAGGCTTTCGCCCCTGAGTTGCCACCCTTCTATACCCATTGGAATTGGCCCATGCTAGGCTTTCGCCCCTGAGCTGCCACCCATAGTTATACAAATTGCTTCACTTAGATTCTTTAATATTTGAGATTGTGTTTTTGGTGGTCACAATCATTTTTGAGATTTGGAAATACGGAACAATAGTAGGAGACATGAAAATAATACTTTAGGACAGTAGCTACAATATAAGGAGCTATGTAACATTAATGCATTACTTGAGAGCTTAAATGACACAATTGACTTCAATTGACTATAGAGTACTGAACGTGTAACTAAGTAATTATGTACACTTAGGAGGGGGGGATATTGTTAGCTGTTTGGATATCGTACGTTGCCACTATGTTTCCTTTACTAGGAATAGAACTTAGGAAATTCACTTATTGACATCAATCGCAAGTATCAGATTTCATGCCAAGCAATATGGAATCGAATCGCCCTACATACCTTATTTTCTGACCAATACCACTGTCACAATTCAACCTCCCTTCTTGGATGCTAATCTACAATATAAGTCACAATTAAGCTAATGTCAGCAGCTAATCAAGGCCCTAAAAACAGTAGCTAAGACTTGACGGAAAGTAGGCCCATACAACCCTCGCACCAATGGGGAACCACCACACCCTTCTTCTATACATTAATACAACTTTATACATCCTTTTCCAAGATACCCAAACAGCCCCCAACAACAATATGCATAAGGCAGCTACTATCAATCCCTAAATATCTTTCAGCATAATAGGAGAATATTAACTCAAAGATTTATCACCATCCATTAGTTCTTGATAAATATATACAAAATTCTCCACCCCATATATGTATTTAAAGAGAGGAAAAAAATGGGCAGTAGTCTTACCTTAGTTTCTAGGAATTTATCCTCTAAAGTTGTACTCCAAGAACTGAAACTCTCCTTCAAACTTTTACTTGAAAATGGGGCAATACTCAAGGAATCAAGGTTTTCTAGGGCTGCTGATTGAAGCCAAGAGAGACCAAGAGAGAAGCTTAAGAAATCTGAAAATTTTGCAAGTTAAAAATGAAGCAAAAGATCTGATCTTTATCCCTTTAGAAAGGTGGTGTAATTGCCGAATTTCTTGACTAATTTTGGCCATATATTGTCAAGTAGGTGACCCACCTACTTGGCCCCACCTATTTGGACTTTTCACTTGGGCCTTTTTGGACTTAAGACTATTGGGCCTTGGCTGTCCATTTTTCCCTTATCCTTCTACTCAACTTGGGCCAAATTAATGCAAGTAAGTGGTACTGCATTTGGCCCAATTACCACTTTACTACCTCTAGTTTAAATACCTCCGTCGGAGCTAACTTGCCGTACACATGCTGAAACGTGCAAGGTGTTACATCACCTTGCGAGCTAGCTAGTTTAAACCAATACTAATCATATAAGAAGCACGGTCCCTCACCTATACTATAAAGCTATGTCAAGTATCACATGAATAGAACTAGCATACGCATAATACAGGTTGTTACAATTATGCCAGTCCATGAGTTTCACTTGGGGTCATTTGTGGCTCTAAGCACTATGTCCCGACAAGGGATAGTCTCGAGTTGAGACAATGATTCTCAACAATTAGTTGATGTCTTTACTAAATCAAAAAATACTAATGATGTGGTCGCTTTATTCATTAAAATCAACGTTATTGCTTGAATCAAATTCATGGTTGTAGGAGATTTTATAATAAGATTTGTGGTCCTGCTAGATTTCATAATAGGAATCGTGTTCGTGGTTTTGTCCAGAACAATTATCACATACATTTTAAAGTTTTGCTTCAAGCATCCTTGTCCCTCTGCCGATTTCAAATGTTACTTACTGGAGGACATAATGTCGGATTAGTTTTCACTATAATAATTCAACTTTGGAATATCACAATCACATGAACAATTGATTTGTTCCACATAATTCTCCAAAAGATTTGACATAGATGACCCTGGAATAACTACCCTTAACAATCTGGTACCCTGATATAGGAATCTGCTCACACATGACTGGAAACTGCTTCCTACTTCCAATTAGGTAATGCACAAGTGATGGTGGACAAGTCATAACCTACTTACTATCTCTCATTATTATATGCTTTTTATGGATGATTACAACAAATTCTTTTTATGGTCGACAAGGGGTAGCATACTTACAATCACATTTTTATGGACCAATCTCATATGCCAAAAATCTAAACTTTTGGTTTATCATTCTCATATTTCCCGTCTTGACGGGGGTAAAGAATATGATAATACTCAATTTATGTCCTTATTCCATGATAATAGAATTATTCACCCACGTACCCCTACTCCCCGCCCAAAAAAAAGGGTCTTGCTGAGCACAAACATCACCACCTCAATAATGTCATTTATTGCTTACTTTTCCAAGAAATAGCCCTTGAATCATTTTGGCCCAAAGCTCTAGTTTATGCTACTTAGGGTCTAAAATTCCTCTCAAGTATTTGAATTGGTAAAGAACTACCCTCCATCCACCTATCGGCCCTGAAATACCCTTGACGTCCACCTTTCGGCTCAAAGATACCCTCGATTCTAATCCTTTGACTCATATGTGCCCTTATTTTTAATAGCTCCCTTAAAGTAAAATTATTAAATATGTACTTATTATATTGCTTAATATGATTGGTCCAAATTTAAACCCTTCTCAAATAAATAGCAAAAATGATATTTTAAAAATTCTATTTTCTATAAAAACCACTTATGATTCATATTTTGACCCGATAAACTTGAAATAATATTGAAAAATAATTAATATCATGATATTTTCCTATTGTCCTATTTTAAATCAACCCCAATTTGTTATGACGTAATCCAACTCATAAATGGGGATCCAACTAAAATCCATTCTTACCCCGACTGATTGTCTCTAAAAAAATAATATTATTTTCATTAATATAAAATTTTCTTTTAATTATTCAAATGTCTTGTTCATTTTCACTTTTATTCCTTTTTAATCTCTTATTCTTAGTTAGGATATTCGGGACTCAAACTTGAAATGAACTCACATATTTAGTATTATTGTCCTGATGGGATAAGGGTGGGGATAAGATAAATGATTATTTTTATTCTTTATTTTTATTTTTTTGTACACACAAAAGAAAAATGTAATATTTGTACATATTTGCTTAATTAAGTAATCTTTTATTAAACTAATTATTTCTATATGAATGCATCACTATTTTTCTTGTTTTTTCTCCTTTTTTTTTCATAAATTAAATAAAAATTTAAAATGGTGGACAAGATCCAAAAAGAAAAGAAAAAGGAAGAGATAGAAAGTGAAGGGCCGGGGAAGGAGGAGTGTAGAGAGTAGATACCTAACATTTTTATAATTTTAAATGTACTATGAAATTTAAAATAAAATCAATCATGTGAGCTTATATATTAAGTAATTTAAAATTAATTTAATGGAAAGGGCCTAAAATGCCCTTAAACTATGAGATTTGGTACAATATTACTCTTCATCCACCTAATTGGTATGATCCGTTAGACATAAGGGTCTTTTTGAGCCGAATGGTGGATGTCAGGGTATTTTTGGGCCTATAGGTGGATGAAGGGTAATTTTGTACCAATTCAAATACTTGAGGGGAATTTTAGGCCCTTGTCCGTATTATTAATTGCATACCATGTCTGAATTCAAAATTCTCCTCACCATTTAAATGTTCATTCCAAAAAGAGCTCAATTTATGCCTTATCCAAGCCTTATATTATATTTCATGTATTTTTGTCAGCTAAATGAATTTTAGTGTAAGCTAAGTTTTTTTTTCAAAAAAGAAACAAAAGTAGTTTGTGTCTTTTTTGTTAATTTTTTTAAAAAATAGCGAGATATGCAAATACATGTAAAATCGACTATATGCAAATACATGTTATAGCCAAGTTATATAATATTTTCACAGTATCACTATATAATTGATATATATGCCGATCTACCTAATTTTGATATTTTTTCCTTTTTATTTTATTTGTTATCGGTGTTTTCAAAAACTATTTTTGGGGCGAGTCTAGGGGTGAAGCGTTTCATAAATGCTCAGGGGAGCAAATTGAAGACGTAGATCCATAGGGCGTAAGTCCTATAATTTGGGGGGTAAGCTCCTAGCATAAAAATGTATGCCCTTGGCATTATTTTTTTTTTGGTGTTTGAACATTTATTTTCTTTAGATAATACTTTTTATTATTGGTATTATAATATTTCTCAAATAGTAATTGTAACACTTTTTCTCTTCATTATTGGTAATTAATACCTTCCAAAAAAAATCATAATATTTTTCTATAGATTATAGGTTATTTATTAAAATTTATTTGTAAAATAATTGAAAGTTTTACTTTTGCTTATTTTCTTAGTAATAAAATTAAGAAATTGAATATTCATGAGACTATAGATCCATAACACTTACGCGTCGTGTCTCGAGGCTTATGTCTCACTGCATACTACATAAGATGTCTCGCTCATGCCCTCACCTTTTTAAACACTGTTTGTTATAATAACATAGGCAAATTATTAATTGTTTTAAATGTGTAACACCCCGTATCCAAAATGGGGCATATTACAGCTTTACAAGTGCTGCAAGAGCCAAACCATGAGGAACACCCACTACTCGTGGATGGGACCACGGACCGTAGGTATGGTCCATGGATGGCCCTCCTCATAAATCTAGAGGGTCAAGGACCACGGCCTGACCAAAGGATCGTTGGTCAGACCACGGTCCGTGGTTGGGGGTTCGTGGTTCGAGACCCTGAAATGAGAGTTTTTGATGATGACCAATGGTCCAACAGGACATACTGTAGGTCAGACCATGGTCCGTCGACTGGGGTCCGTGGATGATCACCTGTCAATTATTTATAGGGGTAGTTGGGTCTTTTCCTAATTAATAAATTCCTATACTATGTTGTTTTGCCTATACATAGAACCTCTATATAAGCCTTTTTATCCCCAAATTCACCTAATTTAATTCATTCTTCCTAAATTCCAAAAGAAAACCAAAACCTCCTATCAAATATTCTCTCTCTAGAACTTGAAGAAGAAGAAGATTCAACTAGGGTTTGAAGCTAAGGATCCAAATTCTTCATTGAAGATAAGAAATTGGACTTGAGGTATGGTATCTTTCATCCATGGGTTCCTTCCACCCATGGAGTCTCCAAATTCATCTATTTCAAATGGTAGAATTCCCCAATTAGCTAGGGTTTTCCTGAAATATCATGGGTTCTTTTGATTATTGATCTTAATGATTGAGTTATCTTTAAATATTCATGAATTTATGATTTACAATGCTTTTATGCTGTTTTCCCTATGAACCCATGAATACCCCTATATTTTCCAAATTGTAATCTCATAGAGTTGAGTTGTTTATCATGAAATATGAGTTTTATGATCTACGACATGAAGTAATATAATTACATGAAACTATGATAAAATCTCTATCTAATGCTAGAATTTTATATTTGGTGATTTAAAGTAGCTTTGAACCTTGAAAGGGCAAAGTATGAATTTGTGCATGATCTTATGAAACCTATGTGGATGTTTTAAGGGTGCTTTGATAGTAAAGTGCCAATGTTGTTGTTGTTGTTGTGTTGTTGAAAGGTTATTCTCATAAAATACTTACAACCATGATGTGAAATGTTTTCTCATATACAAAAGGATTTTTAGGTGTAAAGGCAATTCTCACCTAATTGAATCAATGAATAAGCGCTATCCTAATGAACTAGCTTGGATTGACAAGATGACAGGTCTTTTCATGGATAATTAGAATAAGTAATAAAATACTATTCCATGGGAATTATGCTTAGCACCTAGTGGATATTGACCTTGAGATAGAAGCTCTCCCGTTAGTAAAGGTCGGGTTTCTAGAAGAAGTCTCATGAGATGGAAGATCTCCTGTTAGTAGAGGTCGGGTTTCTAGTAGCAATATCCTTATCCCATAAACTACGTTCCCCCGTAGGATGATTAGTTACTTGATCCACTTAAGCTAGAAGTTCGTGGTTCTACTTTAAGAAAGTAGAACAACCCTTTTCGGTGTGGGAGACACCGGATGATCATGTTTTAGATCACATGGTCTCTATGTCGATTAAGGCTAATTCTTCCACAATAGGATGTTTAATTAACTAAGGTTACTTAAAGAAGTATCTCATATGTATTCGAAGGATTAAAGATGATTTAGCTTGCATTGACCATGAGGTTATGACCTATGTTTTCAAACTATTTCTATTATGATGTTTAAACCTTGTAAATTGTATTTCATGAAGTGAAATGTCCTTTATAGCATGTTTAAATGTTTTTACGCATAACTATCATACTTCGTGCATTTTCGTACTAATGCATACTCTTGTCTACATTTTCCCCAAATATAGGGTCTGATAGGCAGATTTTCCATTCTAGTGGCTTGAGCTTGGACTTTGATTTCTTTTCGAGCTTGGTCAGTCCTCATTGTTCGAGGACGGACTTTCCTTATCGTAGTTTCACTTTCGTATTTCCTCTTTGAACATGATGTATGGGCAAGGCCCACTTTCATTTGATTGTAATAGATGGCTATGTTGAGAGATGAGTTAGACTTTCGTTTCTCTATAAAACTATTTTGAACTTAATTGTTGTTTTACTCTTATTGTTCTATTTCTTATGTATAAGAACTAAGGGGCTTGTATGGAGTCCTTCGGGGTTCTATACACCTTGTTACATCTACGGGGTATGAACCGACCTGAGACTAAGCCTCGGATGCGACATGGTGTACTTGACCCCGAAGGGGTCTCGTACAAGCCTCTTAGCATTCATAACATTCTATACATAGAAATAGTGCGGAATTAAAAAATTATTTAAATCAAAACTTTAAAAAATGCTCATTTAAAATCTTTCAAAAGACACAACGGAAATCTAAGTCTCACATGGCCATCTTAACAACATACTCGAAACAAAATAGGGTCACGGCACTTTACTATAGAAGTCTTAACAGAGTCTTAAAACATGAATGAACTAGAAACATAAAAAGTCCTTGTCCTCGATCTATGAGGACATACCAAAAGATGTCTTGGAGAAACTCTATTCCAAGCTTTAACTAGGGAGATCATTCACTTGCCGGCACATACAGTTGTAGTAAAAACATGAAGAAATATGGGTTAGCACACAAAAAAGTACTAAGTATGATGACCATGCAAAAACATACTTCAAAAGGAACATTTTGATTCGAAACCATGCATTATGCCACTTTTAAAAATATCATATACAATAGCCTAATATCACATTTAAACAATATGAACATGTAAACCGTTACCTTCACCACAAGTAACCCTCATGATATACCTTGTACAATGCATGAATAACGTCCCATACCACCATCCACACCAAGGCACCACATTAAGGTCGCCAAAAGTGAATGTACTATTCATTCCCATTCTTCTTCACACCATATCTGTTAGACCCGTTGTCTACTTGAGCTAACGACGTGCAGGCATGGCAAGGATTCGGGCATTGGTCTTGGCATGTATGTGGGCAAAACAGTGCAGCTGTGCAACTATGAGTTAGTGTGCAGTAAAAGAGTTCAAGGTTCTTGGGTATTGGTAAGGAAACTTGGATGTAGAAGGCTTATGTGTGGGCAAAGTTGTCGGCAAGACAAGGCGGTGTGTTGTCTTGACAAGGCAAGGCTGTGGACTTGACGTTGGCAAGACAAAAGCTGAAATATTCTAAGTGTTGAAAGTAAGTAGAAATATTTTAAGTGTTAGAATGTTGTAAATTTCGTTAAGTGTTAGAATGTAGTTTAATTCGAAATATATTATATCTCTTAGAATATTTAGTGCTGGAACTTAGTTTGAATTCTATGAGGACAAGTGTCAGACACATGTCAAATGTAACTGCCTTGTGTAGAAATTTTATAAGGGGCGAAAATTCGTCTAAGGTAGAAGAGGATGTTTTGGCCTAAGACAAATTCGTGAAACCTTTTTCCTGTGTTGATATTGATATTAATAAAGGTTGGGAAGAGTTCCCGTACATTGGTTGTGTTGTTACTTTGATTCGTTTGCCTAAAAACTACGTTAAGTATTTCTATACTTAATGGTGAGCAAAGTTGAAGCCTTCGTTGGGATCACTGATGCAAGAATGGACGACCCAGCATTGGTGGATCTTTTGACGTAGATTATCAATTTGAGACTGGACGCTGACAAAGTTCAAGGTGAAATCGGTGTGCATCGAAACGATGTAGACGAGCACATGGTTGAAAACTTGAATTTTCGTGATGCAACGACATTACAATTGGAAGGACTGCAGAAGGAAAATGAAAACCTTTGTGCAGAGATTGTTGTATAATGTCGGGCTGTGGCAGTGTTAGGTTCAACTCGTGGAGAATCATCTAAGGTTAAAATTCCAGAACCAAAAGCCTTAGGTGGCGCAAGGAGTGCTAAAGAATTGGAAAACTTCATCTGGGATATGGAACAATATTTTATTGCTGCAAGAGTGCCTGATGCAGACAAGTAAAACATCACTACAATGTACTTGACTGGTGATGCTAAACTTTGGTGGAGGACTTAGAATGCAGACGATGTGAGTGCTGGATGACCCAGAATTGATACTCAGTCCAAGTTAATGAAAGAAATGTGTGATCAATTTCTTCCTAGCAACGCCTCATGTCTTGCGAGGGACAAGTTGAAGAGATTGAGGCAAACTGGTTCGGTGCGGGATTACATTAAAGAATTTACCTCTGTGATGTTACACATACATAATATGTCTGATGAGGATAAATTACATAATTTCATTTCGGGTATGCAAGGCTGGGCTCAAAACGAACTTTGGAGGCAGAATGTTAAGGACTTGCCAGGGGCAATTGCTGTTGCTGATTCGTTAGAAGATTTCCGAACGACTCGATGTGTTCTTGATGTTCTTTCTACTTTAAAATCTAAGAAAAAAGGTGAGAAGAAGGGGGAATGGAAAAGGGAGAACCGTAAAGATTATGCTAATGATAAAGTGAAGGCACCAATGAAAGAAGGAAATAAAGAAAACAGACCAAAGAATAAGGACGGAAATTCTAAAGGCTGTTGGACTTGTGTTTGTCCTCATTTGGCTAAATCTTGTCCAAACAGGGAAAGGGTTGTCACGACCCAAGCCTAGGGCCTAGACATGACATGGCGAATGAGGAACCCGAAGGAACCCCAAACAAGCCTCTCAAACTTGTCATCACACTTCATCGGTCGTGGAAGTACAATCAACATTAATTAACGGGAAATAGGGACTAAGGGCAAACCATTTCAAAAAGACATCATAGAACAAGAGTCAAGCTCATTTACAAAATACTTGTCCAACGCACACCTCTACATATATAGATAGGACGGGGGCCATGACATACTACCGGCTCCCCTCATAGTCAAAATACAATTGCAAGCTAAAGTCTCAAAACATAGGAGTAGGAAACATAACATAGCCCTCGAATCATTGAGGACTCACCAACAA